>NC_056739.1:1589619046-1589796546 GCF_019279795.1 Protopterus annectens | reverse complement strand
GTGTATGGCCCTGCAAAAATGTAAGCCAATATGGTAGCATACAGTAGAGCAGCATGTAACATCAGATAGGACAGGACCTAGAACAATGATATCTACCACAGTCTGTACACAGGCCAAGGTACATATTGACAATACACACAATGTCGACATTCACCATAAGTACACAGACCTCAGTACAAACAACCACATAATGCCTAGGTTATGTTATTAAATATAACCCCTGCTGTACATAATGTGTAGCAGTCTGTTATCTCACTGGCTTGTTATCAGATATGATGACACTAATTATGTTGTACAGCACATATGCACCTCTTAATGCATGACATATGTACAAAGATTGACAAAGTTGTGGCTGGAAGCACATACAGAGAGCCAGTATTGACATGTTATTATGATAACATCTTACATTTACTGTTGTAACAGGGTTTGTCGTAAAATATGTCCTATGAGGGATATGAAGTCAGTAACTGTCCTGGCTTTCAACATCTACAGACTGCAGTCCTCATACTACATTCTGCAGTTCACAGATGCATGCACTGTGGGTAACACATGAAACCAAAGGCACTACACACTGCCCAGTCTGTAGATGACCCTATAGATGGGGATTCCTCATAAACATAGAACTGACATGACAGGTATTAATACACGTAGGACAGCCATATCCGCACACACCCTGTTAAACCAACATTACTCCAAATGCAGTATAGCAGCACTTACAGTCTGTAGTCAGGTCAGGCACATCCCCCTCTTGTGTATTGGCCTGATTCCACAGTGTATGTTGTCAGAGGTAAATCCCCAATCCATCTGAGATGCTGTTTGCCAAACAACAGATCGAGTTCCTGCTCACAGTGAATGGAAAGGCCCAACATCAACATGATGTTCCTAGATATTGTAGTGTGTTTCCATGCAATTAGCTATGGGAATGTTACCACAGCTGTTCCACATGCAATCAGCTAGGGGAGGGCTGCAATTCATGCAGAGGCCATCAGCTGATCATGAGCATCACTTAAAATGCACATGCTGCTGCCTTAGCAAAGCAGGTGTAGGTGTCAACATCCACCAGTGAGGGAGTGAGAGAGGCAGACAGAGTCAGGGAGGGGTGGGAGAATAAAATTTAAGCATGTTTGTGTCACACACCTACCAGCACAGGGTATCAAACCCCTGATAACTCTGTAGTGCTATCACAGTCCTATGCAGTTATTGGATGCACCACATAGGTTACCTCTTGTGGCATCCTCAGAACATATATGTGATGGTGAGTGACATCTGCAACAGGGCTATGGTAGCTATATGGTAGGTGAAGTACACATGCCTGTCCACATGAACAGGTGCCAGTGTCAACACAGCCACACTCTCACAGGGACGCACACACATATTGACACACTTGGCAGGGCCAGGGATATAGCTCATCACTAGTGAGATTGCCACAACACATTACTGTGCAGGTATCACATGCACCACACAGGTGATACTGAGGTTATATGGGCAAAGGGTATGGAGAGGTGTCTGACATCAGTCAGCATGCTTCAGTATGCCAGTGGGGGTTGTAGTGAGTGTGGGTGTAATCATACGCATCATACAACACACACACAAACACACAGGGTGCCAGTACTGACATGCATGGGTGCATTTCTGCATGGGTATGTGGTGGTCAACTGTGCCAGACGGCTATACAAGGCTAGTTGATGGGTATACCTTGGCATTAGGCCACATGACAATGGTCTGCATTGTGGCTCAGGGCTGTGGTTTCTGCATTTTCCCACACAGGTGGGTATTGTATCCACCATCCAGTCACCTGGGTGAGTATTGCGTGTGGCCAATGTTGCGCATCACTTGCCATGTATTTGATCAGTAGTCCATGACATGGACAGAGTCTGGGATGTGCACACCTCCCACATGCATGTACAGTGACATGTGGAACTGTACCTGGGGTGTTGGGCCCATGTGTACACAGATTATCATCAGATGTGCCAGTCTTGGCCACCTGTGGCAGGAACTGGTAATGGACAGCAGGTTAACCCTGCACCTACATTGATAGCATGCTAATGGCATTCACTGGTATCAGTGGCATCTGTCCATACAAGGCATGTTTCCAGGCATGGTATGTCCTTTGTGGGTCACGTGATGGCACCACAGGTGTTGCAGGTGTTCAGTGGGGAACATGGGGAAAGTGCACTGTCTGCATGTATGTGCCTACTGGACAGATGGACAGGGTGCCATGCCCTCTGTAGGCCACTGCAATCACTCCATAGTTACTATCAGTGGTCAATATACAGTGTACTATGCACATATTGGCTGTTGCCTTGGCATGTGTGTGTGTGTATGAGACATGGGTTGAGAGTGTGGTCTGGGTAATACTGGGGTTGCTAACTGTGATTACCTGGCCTTGATGTCACATGTATGGGTATGGCTTTGCACACCAGCCTCTCAGCTATTTCACATCTGTTTTCCCTGTACGGTGGACATTGTGATATATACTAGGGCCACCATATAAGAAATTTGCAAAACCCACTCCACATTGGGCACAGGTGTCACACACTCACACCAGATATGAGTTAAACACACACACACACACACACACACACACACACACACACACACACACACACACACACACACACACACCTGTCATGTCTGGGAGTTGAACCCCTACCTCAGCAGTTTATTACATTACAGCACTATGCAGTTATAGTATGTGCCATGGAGACTACTGGAGTACTCCTTCCCCAAAGATGTATATCACATTGGATGACATCTGCAGGATTGCCAAAGTAGGACATTCAATTGTAGTTAGTGTGGCTAGGCTAAAATGCATTGCTCCCTACACAGACATTGCAACACACACAAAACATCCACAACTGATATGTGTGGGTATAGAACCCCTAACATATATCTATTTCACACTACAGCATGGGGCTGTTATAAGATGCACCACAGGGATTACTGGAGAACTCTTTCCCCAAAGGTGTATTTCACAATGAATGACATCAGCAGGATTGCCAAAGTAGGGCATTTGACATGTACTGAGTGTGACTAGCCTAAAATGTATTGCTCCGTACACAGACATTGAAACACACACAAAACGTCCACAACTGGCATGTGTGGGTGTAGAACCCCTAACAGAGGTGTATATCACACTACAGCAGTACGTAGTTATGGCACACGCTAAGGTGATTACTGGGCTACATCTTTCCTAGAGGTGTATTTCTAGGTGGATGACATCAGCTGCCTTGCCAAAGTAGAGCATAAGAAGTATATGGAGTGTGACTACCCTAAAAAGCATTGCTGTCTACACAGACAGCGTCAGACATACAGACACACACACACACACACACACACACACACACACACACACACACACACACACACACACACACACACACACACACACACACACAATTGCCAAGTCTGGGATTAGAGCACCTACCTAACTAATTTATCATACTATAGCAGTACACAGTTATGGTACACGCTACGGAGGTTACTGGGATAACACTTCCCCAGAGGTGTATTTCTAGGTGGATAACATCAGCAGCCTTACCAAAGTAGAGCATTTCAATTGTAGGAAGTGTGACTACCCTAAAAAACATTGCTCTGTACACAGACAGACAGAAAGACACACACACAGTTGCCAAGGCTGGGGTTAGAACTCCTGCCTAACATTTTATCACACTATAGCACTATGCAGTTATGGGATGCGCCACAGAGATTACTGGGATACAACCTTCCCAGAGGTGTATTTCTAGGTGAATGACAGCAGCCTTACCAAAGTAGAGCATTTAAATTGTAGGGGGTGTGACTACCCTAAAAAGCATTGCTTTTTACACAGATATACACACACATGCAAACACAATTGCCAAGGCTGGGGTTAGAACTCCTAACTATTTTGTCACACTACGGCAGTACACAGTTATGGGACGTATCACAGAGATTACTGGGATGCAGCCTTCCCAGAGGTGTGTTTCTAGGTGGATGACCTCAGCAGCCTTACCAAAGTGGAGCATTTCAGTTGTAGGGAGTGTGACCACCCTAAAAAGCATTGTCTCTACACAGAGACACACACACACACACACACAGTTGCCAAGGCTGGGGTTAGAACACCTACCTAACTAGTTTTCACACTACAGCAGTATGCAGTTATGGGACGCTCCACGGAAATTACTGGGCTAAAACTCTCCCAAAGTTGTATTTCACAGTGGATGACCTCAGCATGCTTGTCACAGTGGAGCTATGGGGAGGGCAGTGTGTGTGCATGGGCCATAACCCATTCATCTAGGGGTTGACATGCCACATGCGGGCACAATCTGGGTCATATTTCACAGGTATGTGTATACAGCTGCTAGATGACTACTTCCTTGAACAGTCATGTTGCACAGCTGGCACTTGCACCACATAGTCTGTAATGCTGACAGATACCGGTGGCTAGTATCTGCAGTGAGTGACATCTGACCCTCGTGTGGTTGTGGCCCTTTGGCTGTGTGCTGGGTGGGACAGGCCTGGATGGCTCCTTGTCACAGTCACCCTCTTCCACACATCTATGTATGTTCACCTTTGGCTTATTATAGTGTGTTGTCCTTACATATATGCCTGTATTCCTATCCACTGTGTATGCAAAGCATGAGTGGTGCATACTGAGGAGTGTCTGCACTAACATGTGTGGCTGCCAGATATGTCTGGTCCACTGGTTTTTGCAGACATGGCCTTCACTGGTGTTTGCAGACATGGCCTTCATGTGTTTAAGTGTGTGAGTATCCCCAGTATGATCTTTCAGTATGTTGTTGACTGACATTGCCTTCATTTCTCTATGTGTATGTGCATGCACAGTATGCCTGTGGATCGAGTCCAGGTAGTTTTTACTGCAGTGCTGACCTTTGTATTGTACACCTACAGGTAGTATGCTGTCTCTGCAGGGTATCCATCAATCATTTGGCATTGACTGTTACTACATTTCTGCATAGGATGGGGGAGGCACACCTGACTATTTCTACATTTCTATACAGGATGGGGGGGGGCCCACCTGACTGTTACTACATTTCTACGTGGGATGGGGGGCACACCTGACACTTGTACACATTTGCTAGGACTGTACTGCTGAGTCAGGTACTCCATTTCAGTCTGTAGTCTTACCTATCATGCTGACTAGAGACATACCAGTGTACTACAGATCTTAGCTTTTAATTGCCTACATATTAGTTTCTGACTTCCTACCCTTCAGAGCTGACATCCCACTGCCTGACCTGCTGTAGTCTGTCTGTGTAGGTATGGGGGGGGGGGTTACCCATAGGCCTCTCATTCAGAGGCCATAGCACAGCCTTTGTTTGTGTTTGTCTACACCTGTCCTGCTTGCTGTGACTGTTGTTGGGTATGTGAAACCCCCTGACTGGCATGTGTGAGTCACTTACCTTGTGGGTGTCCCAGTATTGTGGGTGGTGCTGCAGGGCTGCTTATGTTGGATGCACATAGTACACTCCCTACACATGGTTAAGCACAGGTAGTGTAATGTTTGGCATCCCTTTTACTGTATGTGAGGGTCAGAGAGAGGTGTTATTCCCTGAGTCCCTCCTGTATCAGTATATGTGCTATGCATTGCCTCTTTGCCAAGGCCAACGCATACTGGGCACACCTACTTCTGCCTACTGGGGCAGGCTCAGGTTGTTCCTCCTGCAAGTCACTCTGTGCCTGTGCAGGCCTTGGCAATGTTGGGGGGCTGTGTGGTCCTGCCCCATGCTGTTCCTGCTGCAGCTGTTTCCGCAGGATCATATTGTGTAGCATGGCACACACAAGGACAGTTTGGGTACATGTAACTGGTGAGTACTGCAAGGCTCCACCAGATGTCTCCAGGCACTGGAACCATGACTTGAGCATCCCAAACACATGCTGTTCTCTAATTCTGGTCTGTGCATGTGCCTCATTATGGAGTTCTTGTTCGGGTGTGTGTGCATTTCTGATGGGTGTCATCAGCCACGGCTCCAGTGCGTATCCAGTAACCCCCCACTAAGTGACCGTCAGGGATGTCCGCACTGGCAAATCGCTGGTACAGATGCTTCAGATGCCAGATGTGGGAATCGTGATAGCTTCCAGGGCAGCCAGCACACACATTCATTATTATGCCCTGGGCATCACACACGACCTGGCAGTTGATGGAGGAGAAGCCCTTGTGGTTGATGTAGACCTTAACCCGCTCACTGTGTGGTGCTTTGATGCATATGTGCATGCAGTGTATCACATCCACTACCTCAGGGTATTCTGCTATTTGGTGGAACAGTTGCATATTGCTGGCCAATGCCTCATGGGTGTTGGGGGAATATACATGCTCACCAACATGTGCTAACATGGCATACAGGAACTGGTGGAGTACCCTGGATGCTGATGCCCATCATTTCCCTAGTTTGCCTTTGGAAGGTACCTGTAGCTAGTATTCATAGGCCTACACATACCTTGGTATCCACTGGGATGGGTTCCCCTCTGTTAGTTCTGTGTGTCAGGTGTGGCTGGCACAGCTCAAAAATTTGCTGTAGGAGGTCCCTGTCCACCTTATAGCACTCCACTATCTCCAGCTCATGTAGCCCCTGGTAGGTTACCCTGAGTCTGTGCACTCTTCTCCATCTCCTCACTGTGGGTTGGTTGACAGCATTCACATCCTCACCACCCTCAGCCTCTTCCACAAGTTGTATGATAGCTATTGTAGCCCTGTCATTTTGCTGTTGTGATTGTTAAAAGTTCCCCACTTGTTTACACTGGTGGTGTAGAGTGTGGGAAAAACCAGAGGGGAAGGAGTTTCCATAGTTTATAGTAGTGTTCTGGGCTGGGCTGGTCTGCCGCCTGTGTATTTGGCTGATTCTGATACATTTCACCTGCTAGCTAAGCTAGTTCTCCTTGATTACCTTCTTACTGCTGTTTTCCCTTCCCATTGCCTTCCTGTTTAATCCCGGGTGCGCGCCACGCAAACAGAGTGCTCAAATGTGCACACTGCTGCTATTTCCTGGTTTAATTTCTTTTTTCTTCCTGTAAAACCTGGTGCGCGCACCCGCTTAGGCTTTGTAAAGAGTACTAGGCAGGTTTAGACACACCCTCTAGCTTAGCTGTGCTAAGCTAGGAGCAAACTCGAGCCACAGGGCTCCAATCCACTTACAGTATACCTGACACACACCCTCATGATGTCACCTAACTAATAGGCTTGCACCAAGCTATTCCTACTCTTACACTGTTGGGACCTGACTCACATGCTGCGGAAAACTGGGATTCACTATCCTTCCCCTCATTTGCATAGGATTGCCTGCTAATGCATAGTTACATGTCTCACACTGAGCCTCCCCCATTAGCAACCACTACTCACTGGCCATGTTGTCTTCTGCCTGCCATTGACTTGCATGGCAGAATACTGATTTTAGTTAGATTGCTTAATTTAGGTTCATTTTGTTATCCCCCCCCCCACGATCCTGTTTGTGCGCTGCTGCCCTACTCTTAAATAGCCGAGATCGGATAAAAAAAATAAAAGTTTATTTTTGTGGGGTTTTTTTACTGTTTGCAATGCCAATGGCCTTATATGTGGCCATTGGCATGCTTACTACATGATATGAAGACTTTATTTTGAGCTGTCACAGCTTCGTTTTGGATTTCTGCAGATAGCACTAGTCCTGCATGGACGGTTGCAAGCTTCCTGGATTGTAAAAATCACCTCATTTGCATATATTTCTCCTGCAAATGGGGTGATTTGCATACAAAGGCTTAGTCCGTGCTGGATTAGTGCAGGAGCGCTCATGCACACCCCTGCAGGCTATTCCTGGATCACACGACAGACATATTGCCTGCTTGAGCTCCTGCACCGATCTTGCATGCCATGCAAGCTATAGAGAATCCAGGGCTTGTGTTCAAGTTACAACAAATGCAGTATAACAGCATTTTTTCTAAGGTTGACAATATGCACAAAACTGTGAACGTAAATCTACAAAATTTAAAAGAGACAAATAAATTGTGCATATCCTAATCCAACTAAAAAGTGACCAGAGTGGGTGGTAATTTAAATGATACTGGCCACTGTTAAGCTGGTTTGGAAGCAATTGAATCTAAAATCAATAACCACAAAGATTTTTTTTACAGAACTTCCCTTTAAGTTTATTCCATTGCCTTAACAATTTTTGTGCATGCTAATTTTACTTGCTGATTTTGATTGCCTATTGCTGGTAAAATGACTGAGTCTTAGTTTTTAAAGTGAGGTTGAGAATGTTTTTAACATTACCATGGAATGTAAGTGCTCAGCCTTGTAGAACAAAACATATTTTCATTTGAAGACAACTGGAGAAATTCTTTTGGTTCTTAGACATTTGTTTTGTCTTTCAGTACCTTGGCGTAGATCTTTTTGCTACTATACTTAGCCAGTTTCCTGTACTAAGTCACTGCAGGGTGCTAGAAGAGTCCAAGAGGGGAAATCACCATTTGGATCTGTGTGTGCTGTGCTGAGATGGTCCATGTAACTTCCCACTGTTTGGTAGATAGTAATTCTGATACATTTGTTATTTTGGGAGGGTCTTTTTTGGCCACAGGTTGATGGTGAGTAACAGTTCTGATGTTTTAGAGGTTTAAAGCACCGATGACTTCTTTTTATTTATTTATTTGCAGTTGGTTTACCAGGATGGTCCATTGGCCCAAGAAAAAACTGTTTTCAATGGAGTCCTGGGGAGAAAAGCTCCATGAAGACAATACTCATGATCAAAGTTGTAGTTTACATAGTAAAACAGAAGTACAGATAAGAACATAGCATTTAAAGATACAATTTATAAAAATCAGCAAATAAAAGTTATAAAACATAAGTAAATATTTACAAATATATTTGTTCCTACCGTAGAAATATAACAGCAGGGCACAAAGTACCTGAGATGGCTGATGGTGTTAGTAGGGATGAGAGATAAGGGAGAAATGAAGAGGGAGAAGAGTTAGGAGAAAAGAGAAGAAAGAGGGGGAGGTAGATGGCTGAGTATGAGATGGAAGAGGAGAAAGGGGGGAGGAAAAGAAGAGCAGAGAGGGAAAGAGTTGGGAGAAAAAAAAGACTTTTGATGGAGAAAGTCTCACTGACACTGTGTGGGGGGGTTGGCTACAAGCATGTCATCTGATCTGTCACTCAAGTTCTTTGTTTGTGTTGACAGGCTCTCCTCCCATACGAGCAATGGGAATACTATCCAGTACATGAAATGTGAATGTTTTGAAGCTGAGGTTTAGTTGTGGATGTACGTGGAGTGATTTGTGTTAAGATGGTATATATGCTCAAGTATATGCCCAGCCTCTGTCTTCACCCTAATTCTGTTTTATATATATTACTCTGTATCACGTACATTTGTCTTAAATGCAGTATATCCTCATTTCCTTAAGCCTATTTCTTTCCATTTTCCTTATTTCTCAAAGTCTTCTTACATTGTCATATTTTACAGATATTCTCTTTATAGTCATATAATCTCATTTCCTGAAACCAATCTCTTTCTAGTTTTCTTAATTTTAACTACCTTCTTTCATGTGTTCCAAGTTTTTAAAAAAACATTATTTGCCTTATCACATACAAAAGATGTGCTTATGGAATTTTGCTTCACACACTTGTACTGATGAGTTTAGGACATCTTTGTCATGCAAGTGTTGAAGAGTTCTGGATGTCTCAATCGTATGGGTTTGTCTTATGGGTTTCTTATTACAGTATATCACTAATGTTTTTATGTCATTTGTCATTTCTCTTTTTCTTTGTAAATATTTCTGTATACTGTTGTGTTATTTGGTCTCTGTTCGTAAAGTGATTAATATAAAATAACTATTCATGTTTTATTGTGAAGCTTTTCTTATTAGACCTCAGCTGAAAAGGGGTCTTGCATGGCCTAGTCAGACTTTCTTGGTAAATAAATGTAAGCAAATATTAAACAGTTATTCATAGTAACCTCCTTGTTCATTACATAATACACTTATAAGAAATGAAATGCTTCTTGCCATTTATCCTTTTTTTGGAACTTTGAATTTATTTGTATATTGAAGTATGACCACATCTCTGAGACATCTTTATTTTTGAAGTCAGATTCTCAAACAGCCAGTGGCGGCTCATGATATCAGACTGCAGGACTGCAGCCCCCCAGCTGTGAACCACAATGGTATCGTCCTGCAAATCCTCCATTAGGCTCCATACAAAGTGAATCCGGACTGCTGGCTTACCAGTCCGGATTCAGGAAGAAGGAAGCAGACTACTTATTCCCCAGAAGTCTATGCGGTGCTAACTGCATAGACTGAAAGGGGATCGGACTACAGAGTCAGATGTCTTAGAACATTCAAAACAGCCGAGAAACCAGAAGTGTGCATTCCGGCATAAATGCAGGATTACTGAAGCTGTGGGTGATTGCAGGAGAAAGCACTATATGGATTACTGCAGGTACAAGAAAGCTGTACAGAATGAAGTGCATGTGTGTTTGTGTGTGTGTGTGTGTGTGTGTGTGTGTGTAATGCCCCAGTTGGTTTATACTGGTGGCTAGAGAGAACTCAGGATACCTGTTGGGGGGCTTGAACCCTGTTCTTTGGGTGCAGGTAACAAAAGCCGGAATTCCCTACCCACCACCATTTGTAAAATGTTTGCAGATATTTGCCTCATATTTTGTTCTGTTCTGTTCCTCATAAAATCTGTGGTTTCTGAGTTTTTAATTTCTTAAATAGTTGATAGTGCAGTAGTAGCTTGTTGTCTCGCAGCTAAACGTTCTCTGGTTTGATTCTTGGCTGGGGTGCCTTCTGTGTGGAGTCTGCATGTCCTTTCTTGGTTTGCTTTGGTGTCCTCCCATGTTACAAAGACATGTGCCTGCAGTATTTCTCCATGGGTCTCTGCTGAAAATTTGCTTTTGTTCCAAGTCAGACTTTTCTGGTTAACAAATGTTAAATAAAATTGACATGCATTTGAATTTCAGACTTCATATTCTTCAGAAAGTACATAGTAACACACAACGTTTTATTCTAGCAATTTTATAAGTTTATAAGATGAATATTTGAAAGGTGTCCCTATTTTTTGGACTGTATTCCTCCATTATTGGCTTCATCCAGGTTTTTTGTGCTAAGGTTGAGAGATATGGTGAAAGCTGAATTCACTGAATATGTTTGAGGGCTGTATTCCCCAATTACTGGCTTTGTTCAGGTGTTTTGTGCTAAGAGGTTGACAGCTATGGTGAGAACTTAATTCACTAAATGGTAGTCATTTAAGGTACAGTCTTCCTCTCTTTCATAAAACAGCTGATTTGGCATAGTGGTAAGTTGCTCTGACTGTTTTTGCACAGGGTCCTGGGTTCAAGTCTTGGCAGTGAAATGCATGGTGGTAACACAACATTTTATTCTAGCAACTTTCCAAGATTATACAAGCAGTGTTTAAAATGTGTCTCTGGTTTTGGGGGTTTTGTCCCTCCCCAATACATTTTGGCTTTTTCCAGATTTCTTGTGCTGCAAAGTTGAGAGATACAGCTGAGTGTTGAGTAGATTTTACAAGGAGCTGAGAGCTGCAGGGGAAGAGAAGTTTAGTGCTGCTTGTGCTGAGACTGCTTGCATTGTTGAATGCACGGCAGGTAGTGTATTTGCTTTTGATGCAGAAGGCTGTGGGTTCTACTCCCACAGTATGTAGATGCATTGCTGAAATTGTACTGTGTTGTAAACGGGGTGGATGCTGCTGTCTTGAGAATGTCCTCTTTGGTGAAGATCCCTAGTAACTATGAACCCGTTCGTTATTTGCCATCCATTCCCTATTGCAATATTACTAGCTTATCATTTTTTTATGTAGTATAGGCAATTTATTCGTCAAGGGTAACAGGCACTTTATTTGTGGATGAAACAATGAAATATAAAGATGTTTGCTAGCAGCAACCTCTTCATTAGTTACAGATCTTTTAATGTGGAATTATTTAGATGACTTTTACTTCTGCAGAGATATTGCATATTTACTGAAATTGGTGGATTGTAGAAGTTTGAGTAGACTTTTATGATGGAAATGTTCTCAATTGGGCAGTTTTGTCATTATTGGTGCATGCATTTTGTTTCATTTTTTACTGGATAAATGTTCAAAATAATAGATTTAGAACACCCTCTAACAACTGTACTGTATTATACAAGGAATATAATTTAATGCAGTCAGGAAGGTGCATCACAGAACACATGTATGTTTTGTGTACAACTGGCCTATCATTTAAAAATAGCCCAAAGTTAATCTTTATCTGCCACTACCCAAATGTATTTTCTTTGAATGTGGGTTTAAATGCTGTTTCAATGAGTGTGAGTTTCAAGGGCAGAGAAGTTTTAATGCTAAGTCTGTTTTCATTGTGAGACTGCATTAGCAGATGTCTTAGTGTTTGTGCTGTAAAATGCAAAATAAAACTTTCAAATGAAGTCCAAATCATTGTAGAAGTAAAGCAGTATGCGCATTAGTGTTTATGGTAAATGGGGTGAAATAGCCAAGTAGTGGTTCATTGGAATGGCTGCAGGGGGGAGGCTCCATTCGACCATGATTTTATGAGGGGGAAGGGCAGAAAACTCAAAGACAGCCCTGGCTGAACTATACCTCTCAACTCTCCAGATTTTCACAGAATGAATAGATTTTTGCTTCTTATTTTTGGTTTGTCCCTCATAAAATTTGTGGTTTTCTGACAAATCATTTAGGAATTAAGTCACTAAATAATGACAGACAGTGAGTTTCAGACTTCATAACCTTCAGAAAAATGCATGCTAAAGCAAGACCTGCTGTTCTATCAACTGTCTCAGTTTATACAAGAGCAATTTTTAGTACTGTTTATATGTTCCCCCAATATATTTGGCCTTGTCCAGATTTCATGCATTAACAGGTTGAGAGGTACGTGCAAATAAATTGCTTTATAGAATTAGGCATGTCCAAACCTCTCAACCGTCCCCGATTTTAGTTCAAAATGTTGCTCTTCCCCTAATAATCCCTCTGCAAAATGGCAGTTTTGGAAAAAAATGTGGAGGGTTTACAATTAATAAATAACTGTAATAATCAGAGTTATAGATTACTTTTATTTCAGAAATGCATGTAGATTCTTTTATTTTGTCAGCTGCCCAAGTTAGCAGTACTAATATTAAAAAAGTGTCCCTTCTTTGACAGGTTCCCAGCTGTATTGTGTGGCTATTTGATATTTTTTATCACATTTCTGGTCCATTTTTCATAAAATTGTGTTTTTATTTGGCAAATTAGTGCCAAATCATTAAAGACTGAAGTTAGAAAATAATGACAGACATTTGAGTTTCAGATTTCATACCCTTCAGAAAATTTGTACTAATGCAAGACCTACTATTATATTATCTTTCTAAGTTTATAAGAGCAATATTTTAAAATTGTCCTTATTTTTGGGCCTTTGTCCCACTTCTGTGTATGGCTTTGTCCAGATTTCTTGCTGTAAGGTTGAGAGGTATGACAAATGTGTCAGGGCCATCACAGTCAGCCAGAGACATTTCAAATTGTGACATACTTGTTGCACCCTACTCCCCTATGTATTGACTCTGGATGTGTCCAAGCAAGGCAAGGAGCAGTTATGGAGTGTAAATGTGCAAAGTATCCCCCCATCCAAGGTAGACACAAGTACTACAGTGGCTTTTCATCTGTCCTTGATTTTGCAGAATGTTCTGGTTTCTATCATATTTTTATACTGTTGATTTATGCTTATTATTATTCAGAAAGTGCCTGTTGCTCTGTGTTTAAGTAGCAATGATTTAATGATCATCAGGTAAGCTTGTCTGAGATTGTAAGATGCAAGTAAGCTTTAATAAGCATACTGTTAAAGAATTGTCAACATTGAAAGCCTTTCTGTTGTTGCCATGGAGACAATACTTACATAATTAGATAACATATAAGCCTTGGGTATTGAAATGTATATGACAGTATTTGTAATAAAGGACAGGATTACATTATTTTTAAGAAGCTCATTACATTTGTTGGAGACTTGCAGTCATCTTTGCAGGCTTTACCTGTAAACTAAACAGAATGCCTATCTATCATGTGTGGTCCATAACCTGTGCAGTAATCCTTTAAGCAATGTATCTTGAGCTTGTTTCTTGTTTGCTTTTCATTTTTTACTTTGATCATGTTTTCCCCATGAAACCAGTAGAGAGTTGTTGTCAGGCAGCAGGTCTTTTTTGGATAAGAAACATTTTTACAAGTGGGGTATCACAGAGATTGCTACTTTTAGCATGTTATTTGGTACTGTCACCGGGTCTGTACTTAAAAGGCATGCTTGGCTTAAGGAGCAATCTTTGCCAGATAATGTTAAAACTAAATTGCTGGATGCTCCCTTAAATCAGGACTGCCTGTTTGGCAGCAAAGCTGAAGAAGCTCTTAAAAAGATGGAGGAAAAAGCTAAATCTATGCAACAGATTTCTTACAAGTGCAGCCTTCTAGATTTAGTAGGCACTGGCCCTCAAAAATTGGTTGTTTCCTGCCTCTTCCAGGCCTTCTCAGTTCAAACCCAGAACCAGCAGAACACCCAGGCTTCAGTCCCAGGGTATGCACAGGACTAAGCAGTGGGGGGCTCCCACTTACAAATCAGGGAGTAGTAAGACTCCCCGCTATGGTAAGCTGTCTCAGTGACTTAACTTTAAAACTTCCAAGCACTTCTCAACTGACTGCTCCTTTTGGGGGAAAGATTGCTCTGCAAGCATAAAACTGGGAACTCATTACCCAGGACAAATGAGTTTTAAACATAGTTTCCCAAGGATACAGATTTTACTTCCACACGCTACCAACCCCAAACGTTTGGCCAGATCTACCCCCAAATCAGTGGGCAGAGGCTCAAAAGCAAGTACTCTCTCTCTTAAGATTAAAGGCTATTCAGACTGTACCAGAAGAGGAAAAGGGACATGGTTTCTACTCAAGAATTTTCCTATTACCCAGAAAAGACAACTCATGGCGTCCAATCCTGGACCTGTCTATACTAAACACCTTTTTGGTGATTCCAAAATTCAAGATGCTAACTCTTCACCAGTTGCTTCCCATGATAGGCAAAGAAGCCTGGTTGGCAACACTGGATTTAAAGGAAGCCTACCTGCATATCCCAATCAGGGAATCTTGCATAAAATACCTACGCTTCAAAGCAGGCTGCATGCACTATCAGTTCTCTGCACTGCCATTTGGCTTATCTACTGCACCCAGGGTATTCACAAAGTGTCTAGCTCCAGTCATTGCATTTTGCAGGCAAAGAAATATTCAAATATACCCATACCTGGACGATTGTCTAATTCAGGCAGAAAGCCAGGACATACTTCTGAATCATCTGGCATTTGTACAAAAGGTGTTAACTTGTCTGGGGTGCACCATAAACGAAAAGAAATCACATCAGGTACCCTGTCAACAAATTATATTCCTGGGAGGAAGCTTGAACACAACTTCCCAGATGGTTTTCTTCACGCCAGAGAAACAAATTCATTTGACAACTTGCTTCAAACTAGTGGCCACAAAAACCCTGCTATCTGCAAGGCAAATACTGCAAGCCTTGGGGTTCATGGCCTCGTGCATTCTACTAATTCCATATGCAAGACTGCATATGAGGAAACTACAATGGCATCTAAAAAGCCTATGGTGTCAACATTCTCAGGATCTAGAAGCAATGATTCCTGTCATACCTTGCCTATGGTTAGAATTCTTTTGGTGGGCAGAGGCCTGCCACCAAAACAAGGGACTACCATTCACTCTATTCCCTGCCGCCCAAACCCTAACAACAGATGCATCAGATTATGCATGGGGGCTCACCTGGCAGGGAAGTGAATTCAGGGCAAGTGGAACCCAAGTCAAATGCACCTGCATATCAATCAAAAGGAAATGTTAGCTGTACAGAATTCACTGACAGCCTTCAAGGACCACATTCTTCCAGGACAATTAATGGTAAAGACGGACAGCACCACTGTTATGTGGTACATAAACAAGCAGGGGGGTACCAACTCTTACTCCCTCTGCAGACTAGCCATGGCTCTGTGGAACACAGCCTTGAGCTACCAAGTGCATCTACAGGCTCAATTCCTGCCAGGAAAACTAAATACACTGGCAGATGAACTAAGCAGAAATCTCATGGACCCACACGAGTGGAAACTGGAACCAAAGATTTTCAACATGTTGTTTAACAAATGGGGAATCCCGCATATAGACCTGTTTGCCTCCCCCCAGAACTACCAATTGGACAAATTTTGCCCAAGGACCCCCCACAAACAAACTTGGAAAGTGGATGCTCTGTCCTTCAGCTGGAAAAATCTATCAGTTTATGCCTTTCCTCCTCTGCCTCTCCTCTCCAAAGTACTACTAAAGATCAAATTGGACAAACCAAGGATAGTACTGATTGCACCAGACTGGCCACACCAACACTGGTACCCCCTCTTGTGCAGTGTGTCACAGCTGGCCCCATGGCACCTACCTCAGACCCCTACCCTGCTGTATCAGAAGGAGCGCCAGATTCTGCACCCCCAGCTTCAAACCCTGAACCTGGTAGTCTGGCTAATTACCTAATCTCTCCATTATCATCCCTCAGTAAACAAGTGTTGGATGTCATTTTGGAGGCAAAGAGGCCTAGTACTGGAAAATCTTATCTTATGCTGAAAAATGGAAAAGATTCTGTGCCTGGAACCAAACTCAAGGGATGGCCTCAACAGCACCCAATTTACCTCAGATTCTTCAATACTTAACTGAGATGCTTCACAATGGGGCTTTCCTTTTCCTCCATCAAAATTCATGCCTCAGCCATTTCAGCTCATTACAACACAGAACCACTCCTCTTTTCTCACCCACTGCTCAAGCAGATCTTCAGAGGGGCCAAAAACTTAAGACCACCCAGGAGAGCCCCAACTCCAGCCTGGGACCTTAACTTTGTATTGGAAAACTCACTTTTCCTCATTTTGATCCAGCTGCAACTGCAGAGTTAAAATTCCTTTCTTGGAAAACAGCCTTCCTTTTAGCAACAACTTCAGCAAGAAGGGCATCTGAATTAAAGGCCCCTATGGCAGTGGAGCCTTTCATCATCTTTCATGCAGACAGGGTGTCCCTCAGGACCAATCTCTCTTTAATGCCCAAGGTGCTATCCAGTGTGGCCCTTAATCGGTCCATTCATTTGCCAACCTTCTTTTCTAATCCACAGAGCAAAGGAGAACAGATACTGCACTCCTTAGATGTGCACAGACAACTTATATTTTACTTGGACAGGACTAAACCTCAAAGAAAATCTGAACAACTGCTGGTGGCATTTGCTGCAGGAGCAGAGGGGAAGGCTATTTCAAAGCAAACCATTTCTAAATGGATAGGCCATTGCATTAATTTCTGCTGTAAGCACCATGGAAAACCTATCCCACAGGGGATTAGACCCCATTCAACCAGGACTGCATCTACCTCTACAGCCTTTCTCAGAGGTGTCCCTATCAGAGACATCCTAGAAGCTGATACCTGGAGTTCTGTACATACTTTCACCAAGAATTACCATTTGCCAATTTTCTCTAAATCCAGAGCTGGCCTTATAGCCGGTCCTAATGCTATCTAAATTCCTTCTCCCATCCTTAGCTTTGGGAATCTACCCAAATGTGATGACTGCAGCAGTGAAACACAAAGAACATAGTACAGTTGTGTACACTTACCATAAATGTAGATGTTCAAGTGTATTCACTGTTGCAGTCCTGGTTACCCTCTCTCCAGCCCCCTGACTTCCTTTGGCTATACTTCTATTCTCCTTTACTATACTTAAAAGCTTTTTGGTGTATTTGCTTTTTTGGTGGAGGTATAACCTTGTATATATACATATATATATATATATATATATATATATATATATATATATATATATATATTTAATTGCTTCCCATTACGGGGGGCACCTGACATCTGGGGTAAGAAAAACTGATGTAATGGCATCGGCTGCATGCTTTATACCCCTGACTACCTGACGTCACGGAAGATGAGACAGCAACCAACACAGGATCCAAGACTTTGATAATCAGGCCGACTGAGGGCTACTGCAAGCAGATAACCCAAATGTGATGACTGCAACAGTGAATACACTCGAACATCTACATTTATGGTAAGTGCACACAACTGTACTTTTTGAGCATAGCTCCTCCCCTTTCTAGTTGGCCACATCCCTTCACATTGATCCCACCCATTCAGCTGTCTCCTACAGCCCTCCTTTGATTTGAAGTCACCACCCGCCACTGCAAATAGCACTGCTCAAAACATTTTTTCAGCCTTTAATTTGTAATAGTGTATTTCTTAATATTGCCCTTTGTTATTGTACTAGGCATGTGGTGGTTTTATTCAGGGTAGCATTATTTTATTACAGTTACTGAATGATGACTTCTATGTAAAGTGGAACAAACATGACATAATTTAATCTTATAAATTCCTGGAATGCAAATAATGTGTTGGGCATTTTTTTCTCCTGGCTGGCTTCTTAATAGTTTGACTTAGATTATTTTTCTGGATAGATTATGTGAAAAAGCTACTTAATGTATCTATAGTACCTTATTTTGCTCCAGGCAAGTTTAAATCACCAGCTTTAAAACAGTTTGTGAATGAACTGCACAAATGCGGTTTAATAGTTCATCTGAGTCACACAATCTAGATTTAGGAGGTATGTAGATACGGACAACAGGGTTTATTATATTTAACGTGTTCACTGTGACAGTAACAGATTCTATACAGTAATCCTTTTTGTTAAGTACATTTGTGCCTGAACGTTAAAAGAAAATATTAAGCAGTATCATCACACCTCCACCATTTGATTATGTGTAGTATCTATTACAGCAAAAAGTTTTTTACCTATAAAACAGTGGAATCCATTCTGATTTTTTTAACCATGTCTCTGTTATTATCACAGCAAAATATAAGTCTTATTTAGGTCTTCTTGCATTTGATACTAGCAGTCTTCTGTTATTCTATCTTATGTCAGTTATTCATGTGACAATACTCTGTAAAGATTTTGGCCTTTTGTTGGAACAGATGACTGCAAATATTCTTTTTACTGATTTTAATAAATGTTTACCATCTTGACAAAAATGTGCAACCCATAATTAAATTAAGATGATCAATGAAGAGCCAACCTTTCAATTATGCACATTTTTGATGTAGGAGTTTATCTAGGTATTTTATTTATTTATCCTTTGTTGACCAAGTTACCCCAACAGTCTAGTGGCCTTTTTCAGTGGATACCTGAGGTGGTATTTATACTACTAGGGTAATTTGACCAGGGCAGTCGGGAACTTTCCCTGCTGTTCTCTCTCTGGAGCTGCTAGATAGTGCTGCAGGGCTGATGTAGCAGCAAGGAAGAGGTTTAAGAGAAGCAGCAGCATCAGAAAAGCTATGGAGAGTTTAGAGGAGAAAAAATGAGAATTTGGAGAAAGAATTGTTTGAAATGGAAATTCAGAAAGCAGACAAAGATTCCTGTGTGGTGGATGGTACAAATGAGCAGCTATTAGCTGTCATAATGGAAAACAAAGTATGCGAGTCTATTGGAGTGGTGCAGATACAATCTGGCATCAGGACGGCTTGTGGATGTTCTGCTGAAAATAATCAAGCAGAATGCTCCAGGTGACACGTCTGCTGTCTCATAGGGTGAGATGGCAGATAACATTTTCAGTGGTGCTTAGGATGGTAATATGGAGAAGGAATTAGGTGATGTGGCAGCAGAGAATGCAGCAGTTAAAACTTATGCAGCAGTGACAGCAGGTAAAAAAGGAAAACAACAACAAAGTTAAGTAAAGCTGTTTTTTTTTAAAAGAAGAGAGGTCAAACTGTGAGAATAAGATAAAAAATGAGGCTGTAATGGACAGATATTATGTTCGGGACAATTTGGTAATGTCTGGGATTTAAGGCTCAATAAATTTGGTCTTTTAAAAAAGGGATACTTTTGGACGGTCTGTAAAGAGCAAAGACTACCATTTTGAATCTGAGGGACTGATTATGAAATTTCTGGAAATGTTTGATGGAAAAAAGGAATGTATCAATGGAACAATTGTTTTCTGGTACTAACTCAAATTAAAAAAATGTTACTTTGCAGTTTAGAACTGATGAACTGGAAAAAGACAATGTTAGAAAAGCATATGCAGGGTTTGTGTGAAACTGTTTATAACATTGTGAAAGTGAGATGAGAGAAACTTATGGAATGGAAAGTGAAGGTTGGAAGCTGTTTTGAAACATAAGAGAAAGGTAAAACACTTGCCAAGTGTCATTTTCTTTGCTGGTCCTAGAGGGAAATGAATATATACTGGCCAGCTTAAATCATGTTCCTTTTGTGTGGACTTTTCACATTTAATTAATGATTGTTATAAGGGACAATGGAACAAATGTGGGGAGAAAGGACATACAGCAAGAATGCAGGCTGTTTAAAAAAATGGACACTTTAGGATGAACTGTTAAGAGCAAACAGTAAATCGTGAAGATGAAGGGGAAAGGGAAGAAAACATACACAGGGAAAGACAACAAGAGGCTAGGGGAGAGGATGAAAGCATACATGAGGAAGGACAACAAGAGACTGGAAAAAAGTGAACTAGGCGAAGAAGAATCTGTAGAAGAAGAACAAAAATATTGAGGGAAAAGGACAAAAGAGTTTGCATGCAGGAAGGGAGCTCAGGAGAAAGGATTGACACTAAGATTTTTTTTGACGCTCAAGACAGTGAAAAATCTGATTCTGAGGCTTAAGGATTATTTGTACACAAACCCATGAAAAAAAATATTCAATGGGGTAAAGAGCAAAAACAAGAAAATGAAAATTCAAAAATATTTCCCCTAAACCTAAAAAGAAGGAAAACAATAATGTTTGAGTATTTTCAGTAAATGTGAACAGTATTTTTTAACATGGTAAGAAGGACAGGGATACTGGAATAATGTGTTAAATGTAATTTGGATGTTATCCTGTTACAGGATGTAAGACTCCTGACAAGTGAAGAAAGACTGCAAAAAGAAAAATTGTGTGGTAGAAATACAATTTGGAACTTATGAAGTGAAAGCTGTTCTGTAGTATTTGTGTCAGTAATCCATCTACCTGCTGTGGGAGAAGAACTCATAGCCATTTGTACCAAATGTGATTTTGCTACCTGTTGCTGCACTGGTACTGCACATATTTTACTTACTCATCACCAGTTTGAATTTTTTGTAAGTGATCTTAGAACAAAAGTGGTGTAATACCTCTGCTCAAGATGATATTGAATAATTTGGTTATCCATTTTACAGTTTCTATAGAGTTCCTTCGGGACATCTTTGCTAGCACCTACATGTACAAAAATGTTTTCATACTGTCTGATATTTCAAGCCTACTCAGTGCCTTTCTGACATCCCTAATATTTGCATCTGGAAATCACATTGCTATCCTATTTATTTATTGTTTATGAACATGAGACTCAACTAATTTCTTATGAATGAGTCTCTGGTCATGAGAATTTTGATTTCTCCAACCTGAAGGGTAGATATCAGACTTTCCTGCATAATTCATTTTGTCAATTGTAATAGATTCATAGATTCATAGACTGCTAGGCTAATGACCCGGGGGCCTTTCTAAGCCTAACCAAGTTTTCCCAAAAGAATAATAATGTCCTGTATCCAAATAGGATATTGAGGCCCATGCATTTATAAGCTACCTCTGTCCATAACGGACATAGGTGCTAGGCTCTGTGTAAAGTTCCTATTCCCCATCTGCCTGTCTGGGTTGTGCTTAAACTAGGTAATAGATAAAGTCATCTTCAAATGGATTGGAAGCCTGATCTATAGGAGGGGCAGTCTTTGGGACACATATCTGTCTCTCCAGCATATTTAGTCACATAAAAAATTCAGGTCCCTAAACCTTGTATTTCTGGTACTCTGACTTATGAATATATAGGAGATTCATAGGTGTGGGGTTCATGAATGCCTTGTATGCCAGGGTTAGAGTCCCCACTCAGCATTTGACTGAGTAGAGGGAAAGGGCTTTAAGGCACTCTGCATAAGGTAGGTTTGTTACACCTTGTATTCTTTTTGTAAGGAACCTCTGAGGTCACTCTAGTTGCTGCAAATGCCTGGTCATGCACATACCAAAGGGAGCACTGCACTCTTTGACTGGTCTAATAAGGCCAGAGTACAGTGGGATAATGACCTCTTTGGAACTAGATGCCACACCATTGCTTAAGTTGTGCAACATAAAAGGATTTCCTCACCACTGTGGCCACATGGTGGTCGATGGTAAGGCTATACTGTCTGCGTGCAAACCCAGATCCCTGACCACTGTTTCAACTCTTAGGGGTGTAATATCTACATGGTAATTAGCTGGGATGGCGAATTTTCCAAAGGGTATAATTATGCATTTCTTAGCACTGAGTATAAGACCATGGCTTTGGTACCATTTGTTCATAGGTTCATAGGTTCATACTAGGCTATCTGCCCTGAGGCAATTATAAGCCTAGCCCGATTCTGTATGGCTTATGCCACCCCTTGATTTGAGTATACTGTGCCCTTTTTTAGGTTTAGTTTACTGTGCCTCTGTCTAATAGTGACACGGGAGTAATCCCTGGGACAAACCTACGATCCCCCATCCACCTATCGAGATTCTTCTTGAAGAGATTCAGTGAGGTGCTCTGCCTCACATGAACTGGAATTCTATTCCAGAGCGAAGGGATCCTCTGGGTTATGAACCTGTCCCTCCAGCAAGTTCTGTTTATTTCTGTGCTGAGGTTCAAGTCCCTCGAGCGTGTGGCTCTAAGGGATTTAGATTTACTGAGGTGGAGCATGTCCATTAATTCTGGATTTGACATAGCTTTGTATGTCAGGCATAGATTGCCTCGAAGTAGGCGGTATGCAACTGAGTAGAGCTGGAGTTTTTTTAACAGAGCAGCATATGGCATCTGTTTGAGACCCTTGATCCTCTTGGTGAGATACTTTTGGGGTCTTTCTAATTGCTGCAGGTGTCGGGTAAGGTACATCCCAAAAGGGGCATTGTATTCTATGATGGGCCTGATGAGGGATGAATAAAGGGGCACAATTACCTCTCTTGATCTAGATGTGAAACCCTTCATGATAAGGTGGGCTATGTAGAAGGTCTTTCTAACCACTTTGGCAATGTGGTTTTCAAAGGAGAGATTGCTATCAACTTGGGTCCCCAGGTCCCTAATAACTTTCTCTGTACTTAATGGGTTTCCGCCTATGTGGTAATTTATGGGCACATTGTTTTTGCCAAAGGGTATGACTATACATTTTTTGGCATTTAGCTTTAAACCATGGCGCTGGCACCAGTTATCTGTCTCTGTGAGACCTTTTTGAAGGATGTTTGTGTCAGCTGGAGTGTTGATTATGGCGCCCAGTTTGCAGTCGTCTGCGAACTTGGTGAGCCATAGTCCTCCCACGTTTGCCTGTACCTCGGAAAAGTATATACCGAACAAGAGTGGTCCCAGGACAGAACCCTGTGGGAAGCCACTTGTGACCAGTTTCGAGTCTGACATGGCTCCAGCAACTCTCACTCTGTGGGTTCTGTCTTTGAGCCAGTTTGTGACCCATCTTGTGACATAGGGGTTTATATTTAAGCTGGATAGCTTATCTATGATGCCCGAGTGGGGTATTGTGTCAAATGCCTTTGCAAGGTCCAGATAGGCTGTGTGGACTACCTTCCCTTCATCTATGGCTTTGGTGACTGTTTCGAAGAAGTCAACCAGGTTCAAAAGGCAGGATCTGCCCTTGACAAAGCCGAACTGGGTAGGATCTAGTGTCTGTAGGTCCCCAATGTCTTTTTTTATGAGCTCCATGATGATCCTCTCCATAGCCTTGCAGACTAAGTTAGTCAGGCTTATGGGGCGATAGTTTCCAGGGTCCGTAAAGGCTCCACCTTTGTGGAGTGGGACCACTGTTGCTGTACGCCATTCTGTGGGCACATATCCTGTAGTGAGGCTGAGATTGTATAGCTGTTTTATTTGAGGGATTAGTTCCTCTTGGAGTTCATGTAGGACGCAACCTGGGATGCCATCTGGTCCCATGGAAGCAGTGTTTTTTGCTTTGGAGAGGGCAGCCTTCACCTGAGCATCAGAGATGTTTGGGAGGCAGCCCTCTGCCGGGATAGATACTTGCTCTTTTGGGGGGAGGGGGGGATTTGCACTGAACCTGTCTGCCAGGATATTGGCGATGTCTGTGGATTCAGTGTATTTTTTGTCGTTTAGAATCAACTCAGAACAAGTCTGGGAGTTGCATCCCAGGTTTCTAACATAACTGAAAAAAGCCTTATGATTGTCTTTGGTGTCCTGTGCAATTTTTCTCTCGAAGCTGGCCTTGGAGGATTTTATGAGGGATCATAATTTTTTGCTAGTACTGATCAGAGATGCCTTCCCTATTAGGGATTTTGCTCTGTCATGTAGTAGCTTCCTCCTTCTGTTGTACAGTTTATTTATGGCAGGGATCCACCAGACTGGACGCCTGCCTTTGGATGATTGGGTCTTGGTTTTGTTTGGGATAGCATGATCCATGCATTCCTGGAGATGTCCGTAGAATGCGTTTATATAGGATTCTGCAGTTTGGGCCATAGTTTCCGCTGGCCCTGGGGCCTTGAAGGATTCCACTTCGGTTTTGAGAAGTGAGAAGTTCGCTTTTGAGAAGTTTTTCACTGTGGTTTTCTGGGCTGGGGGTGGGGTCGGGATGTGGACATCCAGTGAAATTAATTTATGGTCTGATCTTACTAATGAGGGATATACTTCTGGTGTGGAGCATAGAGTCCCCATGTTGGTAATGATCAGGTCTAGTATGTTGTCCCCTCTTGTGGGAGTGGTGACTAGTTGTTCCATAGCATTTGAGTTTATAATTTCCAGGAACCTTTGGGCTAAGGTGCTGGGGCTTGACTAGTGCTCCCAGTCAATGTTTGGGTAGTTGAAGTCGCCCAATATAATGGTGTTCGGAGAGATCTTCATGTTCTCCAATGTTTTCAGGAAAGCCGAGTGGGATTCCTGAGTTTGAGAGGGTGGTCTGTAGGATGCTATAAACTGAAAAGCAGTCTTGCCCACTGTTAGTTGCACATGGATGGTCTCCGATACTTCGTGCAATGCCACTAACCTGGAGGTGTGGATATCCTTGATAAATATGGAAACTCCCCCTCCTTTTGTGGTTCGGTCTGGGTTTTGGGGCCGAAAAGCATGATATGAGGTATAGCCTGGTAGTGCTGGCTATTGTTATTCAGAGATAGAACTTCTTGAAGAATGCTGGTGTCTGCAGGGGAGTTGATGATAATACCCAATTTGCAATCAACTGCAAACGTAGTCAGCCATAAATCTTCAGCATTTGCTTCCATTTCACAGAAACAGACACCAAAAAGAGTGTGCTAGGTACTGAGCCTTGGGGAACTCCACTAGTACCTGGCCTCTTGGAAGTGGCCTTAACTATTTTGACCTTCTGTGTCCTATCAGTGAGCCAGCCTGCTATATAGTGGGTGATAAAAGGGTTTATACCTAAATTAGTGAGGGTGTCTGTAATCCCTGAGTGGGATACTATACTAAAAGCCTTGGCCAGGTCCAGTTAAGCTGTGTGCACAGTTTTACCTTCATCCAGTGCTTTAGTGACTCTCTCAAAAAGGTCCACCAGATTTTAACAGACATGACCTTCTTTTAACAAAACCAAACTGTGATGATGCCAGAGTTTGCAAGTTACTTATGTCCTCATTTATCATGTACATGATGATTCTTTCCATGGCCTTACATATGAGGCTGGAAAGACTTATAGGCCTGTAGTTACCAGGATCAGTGCCTGGACCTCCTTTGTGCAGGGGAATGACAGTAGCCACCTTCCATTCCTTGGGCACAAAACCTGACAGAAAGCTCCAGTTGAAAAGTGATTCAAGTGGACCAGTGCTATTCATTAAAAATGCTGGGATGTTATCAGGGCCCACTGATGCACTGTTTCTGGTCTTCAAAAGTGCACTTATGAACTGTTCCATAGTACTGGTTGGGGAAGATTGTATTATGCGGTATTTCCTTTGGACCATCGGGGAGACTGGGGGGGGGGGGGTTGAGCTGAACCTGTTGGCTAAAAGGTTGGCAATGGTCTCTGGTTCAGTGTGGGTGATGCCATTTACAATAAGTTCTGCACACCATTGTGTATTTCCTCTTAGCTGCCTGATTGGATTGGTCAAGGGGCCTTTTAGTATGTATGGCTTTGTTCCTACTATGCATGACCAAGATTTTTTTCTTTTGTTGTATAACCGATTGATACTGTGATTCCATCAGCCTGGCTTGTTTTCTGAGTTTGTCTTATTCTTAATACAAGTGGGCACAGTTCACTCTATACAGCTATCAACATGGCTGTACAGAGATTCTGTAAATAGCTCAGTGCATTCTATGTTTTTTACTGGGTTTGGGGGGTGCTTGGAATTTAGCCAAGGTGTTGCTTAGTTGACAGAGGTTAGCCTTGGAATAGATCTTAAAGGTGTTTGGTTTCGATGGATCCCCAGATTTAATTTTTATCTCAAGTAATACTGCCTTATGGTCAGATATGATGAGTGAGGATATTACCTTTGGTGAGCAACATTGCTCCCCCCATGTTCGTGACTACAAGGTAAATAATGTTTTTACCCCATGGTAGGGGAATAGATCAACTGTTCCAGGATGTTGGTATTAACAAAGTTTAGGAAGTGCTGGGCTTGTACATTAGAAGTGATGTAGGATTCCCAATCTATAGAGGGGTAGATGAGATCCCCCATGAATATCTTATTTTCTTGAAATGTGAAAGACTGCAGTATATTGAGATAGGTAGTATGGGTTTCCTGGGGCATGAAGGGAGATCTATATATTGCAAGAATATGGTATGCCACTTTGTTTATGGTGGGTTGGACATGTATGAGTTCCAGTGGGTCATACACTTTAACTAGTCTGGATGTGAGATTGGTCTTAATATAGACTGACACTCCCCCACTTTTAATTCCCTCCTGTACAGTACCAGGTGTAAAGATGTGAAAGGCATTATAACCCTGTATTGCTGGGGTACTGTCAGCAACTTTAAATCATGTCTCCATTACTACACAGATGTTTACACTCTCCAGGGAGAGGAAGGCTTGCAGGCAGTGGAGTTTCTTGTAAAGACTTCTAGGACTGAGCAGTACCACCTTCAGATATTTCTTTATAGGTTCAGTTAAGTCTGTAGGTTTATCATTTTGGAATTGCCTAAAAAAGGCACTATGGGGGTTGAAAATCTCTTTGCTAATATCCGAAAGCCTAGAGGGGATAAGTGAGGACTGTCCCTGGCAAAGCAATGTGGTCTGTCAACCATGTCCTCTCAGGCCATCAAATACTATACCTCCCTTGACTGAGGGAGTCAGTTGTTAAAAATCAATCATTTTCTGTTGGTAATGTAGCATCATCCTTGGAGAAGGTAGTATGCTACTCAGTGCTAGGCTTGTACCTGCCTGGGACACATAATCAGCAAGCTCGATCATGTGTCACTTCATTTAGTAAAGGGAGGTACATCTCGGGTCATTAACACCCACATGGACTATGACAGAGTCATGCTGGTACCTGTGGTTCAATGACCTGACTGCATGTGTGACTTGATGGATCCTAGCCCTGGAAAGGCAACTAACTGTGAGTCTCTCCTTACTCAGCCTGGTGAGGGGAACATTGGTGTGCCTCACTATAGAATCACCAATGACCTGGAAATTTGGCTGTGTGCTGGTTTCCCTTAAGGGCGTAGCAGTAAAGGCACTGAATATGATGTTACTATGTGTAGCTATAGGTGGTATTTTAACTGAGTGTTTATGTGATGGCTGAGGACTCTTTCTTTGATTGTACCATGCAAGAGGCCTTAGTGTTTTAGGAAGGTTATTTATAAGTGCCTCAGCATAAGTAGTTCTATGTGTAAGGTCTTTACCCTGCACAGTAGGCATGGTGCAAGTGTCACTGCCAACCTCTATTGGATTGGTTATGGTTGTATAAGAGAGTGTTGCCTCCAGCGTTAAAGTGTATTTACACTGCTCGCATACACTATCTGTTTTATTAAGAATAAGTTGGCTATTGGTGTACATGAGGCAATTGATACAATGCCTCAGAACACCCATCTCAACCAGACTGGCAAGAGAGTCAGGAAGTGCATATCCATGCTCAATGATCTATTAGAGAGGAGTGAGGAAAACTTAAATATTGAACAAGTCACTAAGACATATAACTTGATGAGCAATGCTCAGCTATGAGCAAACTAGATGCTCTAGTAGTTAAAATATGTCTAGACAGTCATGCCACAAGAGTGCACACCACAGAACAAAGATAATTAGAATAATGAGCACAATAAGCCTTCACCAGCAATTCCCAGCTCAGAAAGATGAAGGCTACCCTCTCCTCCCACAAGAATGTAGACCACAAACCTTCCTAATTGTAAAATAACTGGTTTGGAGCCAAAGTACTTAAACCAGAATAAGACACTTTTAGAATAACAGACACAATAAGCCTTTAACCAGTAATTTCCAACTTAGAAGGGTGTAAGCTACCTCTCCTGCCACAAGTGTAGACCATAAGCCTTCCTTGTGCAAGATTACTAGTTTGAAGCCCAAGTACTTAAACCAAAACTAATAGGCTTAGAGTAGCAATTACAATTCAATCAGGCTAATAACAAGCAGTAATAAATGCAGCAGATTAAATGAAATTGAACAGTAAGATTATGCAGCAAAAAGATAAATAAAGTAATAAAGTAGGAAGGTGCACAGATAATAAAGTGCAAGTTGTTTTAAGTAAGTGGGAAAGGAGGAAACAGAAAATAATTAAAGTTTAAGAGACTAAGGGAGTGGGCCTTCCCAGCTGATCTCTCAGTACTCAGTAGAATGAGCTGATGAGATGGGACTGGGAGGAGTGTCCAAAATAAGATGTATAGCAGGGACAGGCAACTCAAAAGCCATGAAGTTTAAAAGTACAACAGCAGTAGGGCTGGGAAAAATCAAATGCAGGTTGAGATCAGCAATAGTTAGGCAGAGAACAACAAGTCAAACAAGCACTACAGCCAAATAAAGATGCCTCTAAGTATTTTAGTTAAATGAGGAATGTTATTTCTCAGCTCCTTCCACTAATTAGCTGGGTGTTATTCACTCGAGAAACACCAGCAAGCAAGCAAAAATAAAAAACACAAAATCACCAGCACATCACCAGAACATCCTCTTTATTCAGTTAGCGATCTGGTACCTCGGCCTTTCACTGTCTGCAAAAGAATTAACTTCTAAATTTTCTAACTGACCATAGCTAAGATCTCTTAAAACTCCAAAAGTACAACAAATTTAAAACAAAATGCAATATAAGAAAAAGATAAAAATAAAAGTAACCAAAATTTAAATGAATAAATTCAATTCCAAACAAAATCCAGATAGAGATCAGCAATATTCAGACAGAGAACAGCAAGTCAAACAAGCACTACAGCTACATTTATATGACAGAAGTGAATATTTTAATGGAAAGATGCACATGTTCAGGTGGTGTATGAGAAAGGATAGTTATGGTAGGAGTCGCACCTATGTTGGATTCTTGGACATGAACATTCCCAGCTATTTTCTATTATTGTTGTTTTTAATTATCATATTTGGTTCATTTCTGACTTCATCTGAGAAACTGTTCCATATTTAAAGTATGTAAATGGAGTACAGAGAATCCCCATGGTGACAATTAGATTTCTGTATCTGAATTACATTCTGATTCTTGGACTGTATTTCTCTTTTTGGGATATATGGTTATATTAGGTTACTAAATACTAAGCATCTCTGGTGAGAATTCTGTCTACTTTCTTTGAGGTGAATGAAGGTCAGTGACTACTACTAGCCACTACAGGTTCTTAAAGGCTACATGGTGGTGTATTCTATTTTGATTTGCAGCAAATCTTATTTTGCTGTAGGCTAACTCTGGTTTACCAAGACTGTTTGACTGCAAGTTTGTTAGAATGCATGAAACATAAAAGTAGGCCTGGAAGTAGTAGCATCTGAGCAGTTGCTGAACAATTGTGCTTCGAGAGACATTGTTTAGCATTATACAGTAGGCCTAAGTTTCATTTGTATTTTTGGAAATGTAGTTGATATGACTATGAAAATTCAAGTTCTTGTGTATAATGAAACAATTTTGTTTGTGTTACTCATTACTTGTAAAATTTACCAAGCAAAGAGACTGCAAATTTGTGTTTTAAATTTTGTATGGCAGTTGGTGTAAAGAAAATCGGTTCTCTCTCTGTTGCCAATCAGCGTAAGCAATGTTTCCAACCATTTTTCCATAAACTGTTGAAAGATTTTGGAATTATTGTTTAAAGCTCTTGAACTGTACTAGCTAAACATAGTAAGGTGACTCATCAAGTATATTACATATTATTTCATTGTTAATTTGTCTCTACATTTCATTGATGAAAATATTAAATAGTATTGGGCTAAGGATGAATCCTTGTGGTATACCTACTGATACTGATAGAAAGGTAAAATAGTCACACAATTGTGCATTCTGCATGCACTGGCTAAAGTAGCAGTTAAACCATATTAATGTATTATTATGTATGGCAGTCTAGTAAGGGTTACTTGGTGTGATACAGTATAAAAAAAAAAAAAAACGTAAAAAAAGTCTATGAACAGGGATGCTACTAATTTATGTTGTTTTCATTTTTCACTGATAATACTGAGAAATGACAATAGTAGTGTTTAGTAATTGATGGGGCCTGAAATGATGTATGAGGGAGAGCAAGTTGTTCATAGGTAGGTACTAGGCTATCTGCTCAAGGGCATTTATAAGCCTAGCCAGAGTGTGTCACCTTTCGCCACCCCATTGATTAATTAACTGAGCCTCTGTCAAGAAAAGCCAATGAAGTGATCTCAGGGGTGTATTTTCTGTTACCCATCCACTCGTCAAGGTTTCTCTTGAAGAGTGTTAGTGAAGGGCTCTGCCTAATGTGGTTAGGAATTTTGTTCCAAAGCATGGGGAGTCTCTGTGACAGGAATCTATCCCTCCAGCATGTTCTATTTATTGTTGTGGCGAGGTTTAGCTCACTAGAGCGAGTGGCTCGCAGTGACTTGGATTTCTTTAGGTGGAGCATGTCCATCAATTCTGAGTTGGACATGGCTTTGTAAGTCAGGCAAAGATCACCTCTGAGTAAGTGATATGCCACTGAGTACAGCTTATGGGGCGATAGTTACCAGGGTCAATTATGGCCCCTCCTTTGTGGAGCGGAATAACCATTGCTGTGCACCATTCTATGGGCATGTAGCCTGTGTTGAGGCTGAGGTTGAACAGTGTGTTTAGGTGGGGGGTTAGTTTGTTCTGTAGTTCGTGCAAGATGCAGCCTGGGACACCATCTGGCCCCATTGACGCTGTGCATTTGACTTTTGAAAGGGCTGTTTTCACCTGTGTGTCTGTGATTTTCGGGACACTACACTTTTCCGGTATTGTTGTGGGCCCTTTTGGGGGTGAGAAGGGGGTGAAGTTTGCACTGAATCTATCTGCCAGAATGTTGGCAATATCAGTAGGTTCAGTATATTTTGTGCTATTTTGCACTAGCTCAGAGCATATCTGCAAGTTGCCACTTAGATTCTTGACATAGCTAAAGAAGGCTTTGTAGTTATCTTTTGAATCCTTGGCTGTTTTTCTTTCAATGTTAGCCTTGGATGATTTGTTATTGAGTTTAATCAGTAACTGAGGATATTACTTTGAAAAATCTTTGAACAGAGTGAAAGAATAGCTATGGGTCTGTGGTTAGGTAATTTTATGGAGGATCCACCCTTGTTGAGTGGTATGACAAAATTGCTTTTGCTATAATGGGATATAGGCTAAACAACAGAGGTTAAGATACTCTACAGGCAGGGGATCAGGAACTAGTGTAGCAGGATTTCATTTTTTGATGGTGTTGACACAAATGGTCTGGAGTGGAGGGGCCATTGCTATTTACCTTTTCTTGGTAGTCAAGTGCAGTATCATTCTGCTATATGACAGCAATGGTGGCCTGTACAAAATGGTTGTTAAATTTATATGCAATTGTATAGTTATCATCAACAAGGAGTGGAGTCAGTTGTTTTTTTCCTGGTCTGAGGAAAAAAATAATTTTTTATGAGTAGCTTGTACATTAGTACAATATTTTTTATTATATTTTTATTGAGTTTTCCTTGATTTCTTACTTTATCTTTGCACAATACAGGAGGTTTATGTGCTTCCTATAGCTTCCATTTCTGTTTTAGAGGTACGTATGCTTTTTTTTTTCATGTTATAATCATGTGATAACCATGGGGCAGGAGTGAATTTTATTTTTTTCTCTTTTTTTTGTTAACAAAAAAAGCTAAGGAGCCAAGGGATTTTTGAAAGGTCTTGCTGTAGTAGGATGGCATTATCTAGGGGTAGGAGTTTTAAAGGCTTCAACTTACAATTTCTATATCAGAGTTTGAAGCAGTCTTCACTGAAATGCTTGATACTTCTTATTGTAGCAGACATTTATTGGTATTCTGGCATTGTTCTAGATGGCATCAATTTGATTATAGCCACTAAGTGCATCTGGTGGTACTCCTAAGTGCATCTGGTGGTACTCCTAAGTGCATCTGGTAGTACTCCTAAGTGCATCTGGTAGTACTCCTAAGTACATCTGGTAGTACTCCTAAGTGCATCTGGTAGTACTCCTAAGTGCATCTGGTAGTACTCCTATTTGTTTTATTCTTTTAAGCTTGTTAGTTAAAATTTAGTTTAATATGCTTTCTTTTCCTGAGGTTTTGCCCTCCCTGGTAGGTCGTGCAATGACATGTATTATTCCTTGCAGGACTACTTTGGAAGGATAGCTCTGAGAAATATAATCATGATTTAGTTTACTCCAGTCTAAGACTGTATTTATGATGCTATACTTGGGACTGGCAGTTAACATTAAAATAAGCATTACAGAGTCATAACGTTCAGGTTAATAGGTGATAAGTATAAATAAATGGTGACAAGATAAATGTTAGTACTATCACTAATGTATTAAAAGTTGGTATTTGAAAGATATGTTTTAATATGAGGTTGCTTGAGTATACAAGTGTGGTGCCTCACTCTCTCTTGTTGGGATCCGCTCATTAACAACATTTTGTTTTAGCCATATTTCTGTTATGGCTAGAATGTCTGGTTTATATGTTCCTAGCTATACATGTTCATAGGTTCATAGAAGGTTACTAGGCTAAATGCCCTAGACCTCTTACAAGCATAGCCATATTTATCCCTAGTTGCCCCAATTGTTGGTGGTTAGGTGAATGAAGTTCACAGAAGTAAGGGTCTATGGTAGTTAATACAGACTTTGTCTGTCCAGAAGGGACATGGGCACCACCCCAGGAGTGAAATTTGTCACCCATCCATTGATCTAGGTTGTGTTTGAAGAGGATGAGGGAGGAGTTCTGCTTCACATGAACTGGAAGCTTGTTCCAGAGAAATGGCAGTCTCTGGGAGATGTATCTCTCTCTCTGGCATGATCTGTTCATATCAGAGGCTAGGTTAAGATCCCTGGAGCAAGTGACCCTCATGCAGTTTGATTTGTGAATGTGTAGCCTCCATCAGGGCCCAGTCACAGACCGCCCTGTAAGCCAGGCACAGGTCACCCCTTAGCAACCTGTAGGAGATTGAATACAGTAAAAAGACTTTCAGTCTTTCCGCACAAGACTTGTTTTATGTACCCTGTAATTTCCTGGTGAGAAACCTCTGTGGTCTCTCCAACTGCTGCAGGTATCTGATGAGGTACATGCAAAAGGCAGAATTACACTCAGTTACTGGTCTGATGAGGGCTGAATATAATGGAATTATAACATCATTAGACCTATATACAATGCCTTTACTTATAAGATGTGCCACATAGAAGGATTTCCTTGCTACTGTGGATACATGGTAGTCAAAGTTCAGACTGTTATCAACTTGAGTGCCCAGATGATGTACCACTGAGTCTACACTTAGGGGGTGCTGTATATAAGGTTATTAGTAGCGATGTCAGCTTTCCCAAAGGGAATAAAAATGCATTTTTTTGCATTTATCTTTAATCTGTAGCTTTGGTACCAGTCATTTGCCTGTATTAACCCTGTCTGCAGTATATTAACATTGTTAAGGGACTCACTGATTGCTTCCAATTTGCAAACGCCAGTGAACTTGGTCAGCCACAGTCCATCCAAGTTAGCCTGAACTTCTGAGAAATAAATTCTGAACAGTAAGGGGCTTAGCCTAGAACATTGTGGTACATCACTGGTGACTGGTCTTTTGCTAGAGGTGAAGTCACCCACTTTGACAGTATGTGTACTGTCAGTGAACCAGCTGGCTACCCATATTATAATGGAGGGGTTAACTCCCAACTGGGAGAGTTTCTCTATAATACCTGAGTGGAGGATTGTGTAAAATGCCTCGGCTAGATCAAGATACGTGGTATGCACTGTCTTTCTCTAGTCCAGGGTCTTGGTGACTTTCTCGAAAAAGTCAACCATGTTTAACAGGCATGATCTACCTTTAACAAATCGAACTGGGTTGAGTCCAGAGTTTGGAGATTACCTATGTCCTTGTTATTAAGGTCAATAATGATTCATTTCCATGGCCTTGCAGATAAGGCTAGTCAAGCTTGTGGTCCAATAATTCCCAGGGTTGGTTGATGGTCCCCCTTTATGCAGAGGAATTACTGTTGCTGCCCTCCATTCTGCAGGAACATAGCCAGTTCACAGGCTGTGGTTAAACAGGGATCCAAGTGGGTCTGCTAGGTCATGTTTTAAGTTGTTTGAAAGGCAACCTGGTATGTTATCTGGCCCACTAATACTGTGATGTTCTTCTTCTTTCACTGTTGCAGTCATTATATTTGGGTTATCTGCTTTCAGGTTGCCCTCAGTTGGCCTGATTAACAAAGTCTTGGGTCCTGCGTCGGTTGCTGTCCCTTCTTCCATGACATCAGGTCATCAGGGGTATAAAACATGCAGCCGACGCCATTACATCAGTCTTTCTTGCCATGCGGTGCCCAAAGCAGAAGCAGATTGCAAGTGCCGGTCGGCCGACTCCTGAAATTTTTGTTTTCGAGTTTCAGAACCGAAGTCTTCAACTAAAGCTAAGTGCCCCATTGAGGAAACTTTTTCTTGCTCCTTACCGATGTCAGTAAAAGTTAATAATTGCATTACTTGTGGAAAGCAAATACGTCATAAAGATTTTCATTCGTACTGTATTCTTTGCCTAGGCCCTGACCACGACATACTTTTCTGTCAGTTTTGTGCTTTATTTAATCAGCGCACTATCCATCGTCGGTATATTTTCGCCTCTAGATATTTCGGTCTTCGGTTTAATTATCCAGAAGTGTCGTCAGTTAGCCATCCGACTACCAGGATTCTGAAAAAATGCAAAGATAAAGACAGAGACAGGCCGCTGAGGTCCAAAACTGCTGATGACGCTTCTCCTAAGCCAGTCACCAGTCGCCAGTTCGCTGGTCCTCAGTGAGGTGCTTTCGCAGCCCCTGATACCCGCTACTTCTGACTCGCAGGCCTCTACTGAGACCCATTCAGAGTCCGGTATGACGCGAGATGCTTCAACTATGGAACCCGCGGATGTCTCAACCTTGGATGGGTCCAGAGCCGCTGTGAAGGCAACGGCTTCTGAGGGTGTATTCAGGCCTACGGGCTTGCATATTAAATCGATGCCTCCTTCATTACTTAGGCCTAAATCTCGATCCATGTCTGAAAAACTGATGCCCAGGCCACATGCTCAGGCCTCTATGCCTATAAAGCAAATGATAAGAATGGCTGAAGATCTAATAACTCTAATCAGGGGTAGCCAACCCCCCACTTCTAAGAGGCCTAGGACTGATGTTGATTATGAATCTTCTGATCAGGATTCTGTTTTTTCTGACTGTTCTGATTATCTGGATTTGCCCATACCTACTTATGAGGATTCTGATGCAGAGGACTGTATTCCCTCTGCTTCCCCTCCTAAGGATTTTTCTTTTGGGGAAACCTTACATACTCTAAGGGAGCATTTCCATTGGGAAAGCCAGGATTTTTCTGATTCAAAAAAGAGGCTTAGGGATTTCCTTCTCCTACCTCAGCATAGGCCTTTAGCTATTCCTCCTGTACTAGACATTGTTGATGATGCTTTCTCCAAATCTAGTTTGGCTCCTGATTCCCTGCCTCCTGCTCCCAGAACACTGACAGATACTACAGGGTCCCTGAGTCCCACAAGTTCCTTTTCATAAATCCTATTGCAGATCCAGAGACTATTTCACAGGGGCACAAGGGCATTAAGGCTTCTACTGCTAAAAATCCTACCCCTTCTGATAGAGACTCCAGGGCGCTGGATAGATGGGGTAAGAAGGTTTACACTTCTGCAACATTGGCCATTAGGGCTTTAAACTGCCAGTTTCATATGTTAAAATATCAGCAACATGTTATCGGAGTGCTTAAACAGAAAATGATGTTCATTTCTGACTGTGTGGAAAATAAAGAATTACAGGATTTAATGCATTCTGCCGAACAAGTTGGAAAACATACTTTGCAATGTGGTTTTGATTCATTAGAGGCCTCTTGCAGGGCTGCTGTTACTGGGTCTGTGCTCAGAAGGCATGCTTGGCTTAAAGAGCAATCTTTGCCTGATCATGTTAAAGCTAAATTGTTGTATGCTCCTTTAAATCAGGACCACCTATTTGCCAACAAGGCTGAGGAAGTTCTTAAAAAGATGGAAGATAAAGCTAAATCTATGCAAACTGTTAAAGATTTTTTACAAGTTCAGCCTCCTAGATTTAGTAGGCACTGGCCCTTTAAGAATTGGTCCTTTCCAGTCCCTTCCAGGTCTTCTCAAGCCAAACCCAGACACAGCAAAAAAAACAGGTTTCAGTCCCAGGGGACTCACAGAACTAAGCAGTGGAGGGCCTCCACTTCCAAGTCTGGGAATAATAAGACTCCCCCCTATGGTAAACTGTCTCAATGACTTCATTTTAAAATTTCCAAGCACTTATCAGCTGACTGCCCCTTAGGGGGAAAGATTGCTCTTCATGCAAAGAATTGGGAACTCATTACCCAGGACAAATAGGTTTTAAATATAGTATCCCAGGGATACAGATTTCACTTCCGCACATTGCCAACACCAAGTGGGTGGCCGGACCTACCCCGAAATCAGTGGGCAGAGGCCCAAAAACAAGTACTTTCTCTCTTAAGCATGGGAGCTATTCAGCTGGTACCAGAAGAGGAAAAGGGACAAGGTTTCTACTCGAGACTTTTCCTGGTACCCAGAAAAGACAATTTATGGCGTCCTATCTTGGACTTGTCTACTCTAAACACCTTTTTGGAGATTCCAAAATTCAAGATGCTGACTCTTCACCAGTTACTTCTTATTTGGCAACACTAGATTTAAAAGAACCATACCTGCAATTCCCAATCAGGGAAACTTGCAGAAGATACCTACGCTTCAAAGCAGGCTACACACACTATCAGTTCTCTGCACTGCCCTTTGGCTTATCTACTGCACCCAGGGTATTCACAAAGTGCCTAGCTCCAGTTATTGCATTTTGCAGGCAAAGAAATATTCAAATATACCCATACCTGGATGATTGTCTAATTCAGACAGAAAGCCAGGACATACTTTTGAATCATCTGGCCTGTGTAAAAAGGGTTCTAACTTGTCTGGGGTACACCATAAATGAAAAGAAATCACACCTGGTATCCTGTCAACAAATTATATTCCTGAGAGCAAGCTTGAATACAACTTCCCAGATGGCTTACCTCACTCCAGAAAAGAAAATTCATTTGACAACCTACTTCAAACAAGTGGCCACAAAAACCCTGCTATCTGCAAGACAAATACTGCAAGCCTTGGGGTTCATGGCCTTCTGCATTCTTCTAATCCATATGCAAGACTGCATATGAGGAAACTACAGTGGTATCTAAAAAGCCTATGGTGTCAATATTCTCAAGACCTAGAAACAATGATTCCTATCATACCTTGCCTATGCCTAGAGTTCCTTTGGTGGGCAGAGGCCTGCCACCAAAACAAGGGACTACCTTTCACACCACCCCCTGCCGCCCAAACCCTAACAACAGATGCATCAGACTGTGCTTGGGGGGCTCACCTAGCAGGGAAGGGCATTCAGGGCAAATGGAACCCAAGTCAAATGCACCTGCATATCAATCAAAAATAAATGTTAGCTGTACAGAATGCTCTGACAGCCTTCAAGGACCACATTTATGTGGTACATAAACAAGCAGGGGGATACACATTCTTACCCCCCTCTGCAGACTAGCCATGTCATTGTGGAACACAGCCTTGAGTCACCAAGTGCACCTACAAGCTCAATTCCTGCCAGGAAAATTAAATACACTGGCAGACAGACTAAGCAGAAACTTCATGGACCCACACGAGTGGAAACTGGAACCAAGGATTTTTGACATGTTGACAAGCAAATAGGGGAGCCCAGATATAGACCTGTTTATCTCTCCCCAGAACTACCAATTGGACACATTTTGCACAAGGACTCCCCACAAACAAGCCTGGAATGTGGATGCTCTGTCCTTCAGCTGGAAAAACCTTTCAGTCAATGCCTTCCCCCCTCTGCCTCAGCTCTCCAAAGTACTACTAAAAATCAAACAGGGCAACCCAAGGATGATTTGGATTGCTCCAGACTGGCCGTGCCAACACTGGTACCCCCTCCTGTGCAGTGTGTCATGGCTATCTCCATGGCACCTGCCTCAGACTCCTTTCCTGCTGTCTCAGCAGGAGAACCAGATTCTGCACCCTGAGCTTCCAGCACTGAACCTTGCAGCATGGCTAATTACTTAATCTCTCCTTTACCATCCCTCAGCAAACCTGTGATGAATATCATTTTAGAGGCAAGGAGGCCTAGTACTAGAAAATCTTGTGTTGAAAAATGGAAAAGATTCTGTGCCTGGAGCCAGTCTCAAGGGATGAGAACAGCAGCACCCAATTTACCTCAGATTTTACAATACTTAACTGAGATGCTTCACAAGGGCCTGTCTTTTTCTTCCATTAAAATTCGCACCTCAGCCATTTCAGCTCATTATAACACAGAACCTCCCATCTTCTCTCATCCACTGCTCAAGCAGTTCCTCAGAGGGGCCAAACATTTGAGACCACCCAGGAGAGCTCCAACCCCAGCCTGGGACCTTAACTTTGTCTTGGAGAAACTCACTCTACCTCCTTTCGAGCCAGCTGCTACTGCAAACTTAAAATTTCTTTCTTGGAAAACAGCTTTCCTTTTAGCAATCACTTCAGCTAGAAGGGTATCTGAATTACAGGCCGTTATGGCAGTGGAGTCTTTCATCATCTTTCATGCGGACAGGGTGTCCCTCAGAACCAATCCATCCTTCATGCCCAAGGTGGTATCCAGTGTGGCTCTTAATCAGTCCATTCATTTGCCAACCTTCTTTCCCAATCCACAGAATAAAATGGAACAGATACTGCATTCTTTAGATGTGCACAGACAACTTAGATTCTACTTGGACAGGACTAAACCTCAAAGGAAATCTGAACAACTGATAGTGGCATTTGCTCCAGGGGCAGAGGGGAAGGCTATTTCAAAGCAAACCATTTCTAAATGAATAAGTCATTGCATTCATTTCTGCTATAAGCACCATGGAAAACCTATCCCCCAAGGGATCAGACTTCACTCCACTTACCATAAATGTAGATGTTCGAGTGTATTCACCGTTGCAGTCCTGGTTACCCTCCAGCCCCCTAACTTCTTTTGGCTATACCTCTACTTTCCTTTACTATGCTTAAAAGCCTTTTTGATGTATTTGCTTTTTTGTTGGAGGTATATCTTTGTGCTTTTATGTTTAATTGCTTCCCATTAGGGGGGCACCTGACATCTGGGGCAAAAAAAACTGATGTAATGGTTTCAGCTGCATGTTTTATACCCCTGAAGACCTAACGTCATGGAAGAAGGGACAGCAACTGATGCAAGACCCAAGACTTTGTTAATCAGACCGAATGAGGGCAACCTGCAAGCAGATAACCCAAATGTAATGACTGCAACAGTGAATACACTCGAACATCTACATTTATGGTAAGTGTACACATCTGTACTTTTTTGGCCTTGGAGAGCACCAAAATGACCTGCTCTGTTAAAATAATAGACTGAGGAATGGTGGTGAGTATACTTTGGGGGATAACTGGAAGGGATGGGGGGTGAAGTTTGCCCCAAATTTGTCAACTAGCAGGTTGGCTATTACCTCCAGTTAAGTATGGGTGGTGCCATCCATGACCAGTTCAGTTCATAGCTGTGTATTCCCTTTTACACTTCAGATGTATTTAAAGAATGCCTTGGGATTATCCTTAGCTAGGGAGGCTATTTTTGCTTTGTAATTAGCTTTGGAGGACTTCACAAGATCTCTAATTTGTTTCTTTGTAACAACACATCTTTTTACATATAATGAAAGAAGCATTTATTAATGCTCCATTGTTCTTATCCTGATTTTCTTTATGAATCTGTTATTCTGTATATCTTATAGGTTTTTAAGTTTCTTTCTCACAGCAGCATGTGTGAACTTTCTCTTATCAGAATAATGTATTTTTCAGTGTCTATATTAATTTATGTAGCTTGTTGGGTTTGCCATATGTTCCCATATTTCCTTTCTCCTTAGATGTACTAGGCTTATTGCATAGTTCAGTGTTACATTTTCCAGGAATTTCCTCTGAGACCCTATTTGGAAAAACATAAACATTGTATTCTCTTTATTTCTGTGTTAATTCATTGAGATCTCTCCATCCACCCCCCCACTTCAGATCGGACAGACTCAATTAATCTGACTTTTCCTGTGACTTTATTCCTATTTTATAGGTTTTATGTTCTTTCTCCTTCAGTTAAACTTTTGCAAAGAGTTTTCAAAAATGTTTTTCTGTCCTGTTTGCCTTTACTTCACAAAACAATTTTTCAGTTTTTTACATTCTCAATTAAAGGTTCCACTTTATCTGATTTCTTGGCAGGAGCTATGATATTTCTGCTGAGTTCAGCTTCCTCATATTCCAATTCATTTAAGGTCTAAAGTGTAAAGTGGGAAGGACTTGTTTCAGTTTTAGTTGTATCATTATTTCAAACATATTCCACCATTCAATGCTATAAATGCGTAGCATCTAAAACCTTCCTATACTATAAGCAGTTGATCAGAACTTAATCTTCTGAAATATAGATTCATGGTGATTTACAGAAATTAATATCAGTAATGCTGTTACTCTCGATCTAATCTGTCTCAGCAACAAACTCTTGATTTTGTACCCCCAAACCCTCTTAAGTTGTAAGTACTGACCTCACAGTCACACAGCAAGAGGAAAAAGAGCACCCCGATGATTCAGTAATATTCAATCACAGTAATGGAAGCAGTGCTCATACAATCACTGGTTCCCATGCTATGTCATTTTACAGGCTACCATCCCAGTTTTGTACAAACAGGATTGGATATGGTCCTTTGATTGCTGGTTGCCTGGTGCCTTTACAAAAATATTTCTATTCTCCATGACCCTGTCTCCAGGATTGCACAAGTTATCACTATCATATTGTAATTTTCTAACACTTGCCTAGAGTTTGCTTTTCCACATAAAATATAGTTGGAAATGACTTTCTCATTTATACGTGATACAGATTGGTACACATTGTCTGTCCTGTTTTGATTATTTGTTAATGATGAGTCATTCAAAAATTGATACCTACATATGGCTGTAGAAGGCTATCTGAAATGGGCATATTTCAAAGTGGACATCGTAATGGAATGTCAAAAGGCTATTATCTGACTAGGGATGCTGGGAAGCAGATCATAATAAGGTGGTGTGAGTTTTGGTGTGCGGGTGTATATGTATGTATAAGGAAGTTTGCCTTAGGGAGGGGTGGTGTAGAAAAGGAAGTGGAGTATAGTTAAAATGGTAGGGAATATGCCCTTATTCTGGGATATATTGCTTTTTATGCTTATAAGATAAGGCAGATGAAGAAACTGGATTTTTTGGCAGATATTTTTATGAGTGATATTGTTTCAGTGTACATTTATTGATAGATAATGTCAATACTGATTTGTGTTTTGCACTGAAGCATAGAAAATAACTGCAGAGTGAGTCTTCTGGCTGTATAAATACCTAGTATATACAGTGTTATAGGAGGATGCTTATTTAGTATGTACTATTAAGTCATAACCACAGTTCATGAACAATTTAAGTTGTGTGGTGTGGAAGAAATTTGTTAGTTATTATCATTAGTGTGATATAGTCTACATTTTGTCAAAGTTGTAATAGTCTTGTACAAGTATTCATTCTAAAAACTGGCAAAAGAGTGCTCTATGTGGTTAAAGGTTTATATGGGGTATTCTTTGACTTTTTTCAGTTTTACATAATACATCAGTGCTCTGTTGTTCCATTTTACATATCTATATAGATAAATAGATATTTTATATATATATATATATATATATATATATATATATATATATATATATATATGTGTGTGTGTGTGTGTGTGTGTGTGTGTGTGTACAGCTGCAAATTTGTACACATCCGATGTGGTTGTAGATGTGGGTGAGTGAATTTTGGACCCCATTCACAAGCAGTATTATACAAAAACTACCGTGATATTTGGAGTAAATGTGCCTTAAAATGCTCCGTGACTGTGTTTTCTGGTCTATGACAACCAATAGAAAAGTAATTTCCGCGAACAGCATATAGATCGAAAATACCATTAATCAAAAGCAGTTTTGTGGGGGGCTGTGCCCTCCACACGCCTCGCTAAATATATATATTCCAACTCTGAGGTCGCACTACAGTGAGGAAAGGGCAAATTTTCCAATCTTCACTGCACCACGATCTCACAACACCACTTTCGAATAATGGCATTTTCGATCTATATGCCATTCGCGGAAATTACTTTCTGATCGGTAGTCATAGACCCTGTGTTTTCTACGTATGCAACAATACCTTATAATTCTTAACAAAATAGAAACATATTTTCCCTTTATAGCTTATGTTGTATTGTCATGTCATCTACATTTTTGGTGTTTGTTGCCAAATAATTTATTTTATCACACTGTGATATAAATTACAGGGGCAAAGTAATTTTCCTTTTGCTTTAAATATTTATAGTTGTTTGGTAATTCAACCAACAGATGGTGATAGAGGTACTGTTAAAACTCAGGTTTGTCCTGTGATAGGACACACACAGGTCTCTCATCAAGAATACACTTTTTGATCATGCCTTCTTATTTCTTTTAGCAAACTATACTAAAACATTATATTGAAACTGCGGTGGTTGTGCTGCGGTAGCGTTGTCGCCTCACAGTAAGATGTTGTCCTGTTCGATTCTCAGCTAAAGCATCTTTTGTGTGGAGATGTGCGTGAATGGGCATACCTTCGTTGAAGGTTGTGCGTCAGAGCTGGCAACTCGGCACGTAAAAATCAACTGCCAGTCATTAGCGGACCGGAATTCCGCTGTGGCAACCCCTAACCGGGAAAAGCCGAAAAACACAACAACAACTAAAACATTATATTATTAATAATGCTATCAGGAACAGTGTGTAGAAGGACATAATTTGATGAGTGAATGATTTAGTAAAATGTAAGCTCAACAAATACCTCAGGAGTAATATAAAATAAATCAACCTGACAAGTCCAGCAGATAAAAAAAAAAAATATTGCAGATACAAAGGATTTAAGCAGCTAGTATAAACGTAAAGGCCAAGCTACTGAAAAACAGCACAATCTGTGTATATTGAGACAGAAAATTCCAGTTACAGTACATTAGAAATACTACTTCATGGTATTGATACAGTCTATTGGCTACAATGTTATGCATTACAAATCATGTAACACATGAATTCAGATATATTGTGTCCACAATCGCAGCTGTTTACAGTGTGTGCATGATGAGCCCTGACACTCGTTAAGAAAGCGAATGTTTAGACCACTGTGTGTAATGAGCATTTCCTCATCAAGGCTGCAGCAGGTACCTGCAGGTAGATCATTTTAGACCAAGTTCCAGCTACAGTGAAGTGCGAGCAGCAGAAGTACACATCCTTCGAGCATGAGCGTTGAAGTTACTCACTGCGGACCCACAAGCACAGTTAGTTATAAGGCTTGTTACCCAAAGATACAGATATGCAGAGAAGACAGTTGTAGAAGGTCACAAAGGAAGTATGATTAAAGGTAGGATGATAGAGTAAGTAGTAGTGGACAACAGTAAACATGTAACCATTGACTGCAGAGGGAGGAACGTGGAAGACAGTGAAGAAGGGAGTATACGATACAGACAGATGATAGCAATCTCAAGTAATTGAAGTTAAAAAAATGAAAAAGAATAGCTAATGGGCAAGGTACAGAAAAGTAACAAAATATATTAACCAAAAGCACTTATGACATTCGCAGAGTCTGATCACTGTATCTGTGCTACAATGGAAATGTCATTAATAAAGCAGTCATACAACCCTAAGGGGATTTGAATCATCACCACTTAGATTCTACTAAGCACTTCATATACATGCTGGGCTGTAGAAACAGTCACACTGAAGGTGTCAGTGAAGCACATACCAGGTGATTGTTATACACTTGCAGAATGAATGAAAAAGTCAAAAAAAGCATTTATCTTTATTTACAGATTGGACTATAGAAATGTTCAAACTAAAGACTTCAGCTTTATCCTATGTTGTATTTTCAGACTGCTGCACAAAACTATGTCTTATTTGAACATCCAGTGGCAGCTGAGATCAATATACATATTGCATGATAGTGGTTGTACTCCATCATTACTGGAGAAAAAGCCGTGTCAGTATCTGTCAGCTGTCCATGGGCATTAATGCTGCTCTTCGTGGCCTGTCACGCATGGTACGATCACTAAAGATAAGTGGTTTGGAAGCCTTTCATGGGTATGTGAGAGGTGTGTTTATCTACTTTTACCAAGTAAGGGGTTAGAAATAGGAGCATAGGAAAGAGGTAAAAATGAGAAGCAAGCAGAGGGTAGAACAGAAGATGAGCAATTTTGGAATGAGCAGGATGGAAGTGGAAAGGGTGGGATACATTTTTGTGAGACAGTGGCCCTTTTTTCATGCATAAAGAAAACGTATATGAGGAAGGAAGGAAAAGAAGTAAGAGGAAGATAAGAAGATTAGGTAGCAGGGGAAGAAAGACATGACTGACAGGGTGAGTGGTAAGACAGTAAGGGAAGGGGAACATAATGGTGAAGAATAAATCAGGCAAACAGAGGAAAGACAATGAAAAGTGGAGGGCTGCATGACCAACAGGGGAGGGTATGGTCTCAAAAGATAGGGGAACACAGGTTAGAGGACAATATCAGGTATTTGGAGCTGCATTCTCTGCCAGTTGAAACCCACTGGGAGATTACTTGCAAACCTAAGTACAGTTACCACTGGGCCTTGTCTCAGATGCTGGAGCAAAGAGTTGTCAGAAAGAGGTTCTATTTGGCTGATTTGGGTATCCAAACTCCTGTCTATAATCTCCACTATAATGTCTGCTAGCTGCAAATGGATGACAAAGGTGCCACCTCCACTCAGAGTGCTACTTACTGGTATCACTGCACCAGCATGCAATGCAGACCTACCTGCAGCAGGTAGTGCAGGTAGGGCAAGAAATGTGGAGGCAACTGCAGCAGGCTGGAAACCAGTTGGTGGAGGCTTCTGATGGTGGTGGTGGTGGTGCTGGTGGTGATGCTGTTGCTGCCACTTGTGGGGAGGGGGCAGCAGGCCCTGCTGGTGGGATGGGTGTAGGTCATTGTGATGCTATATATAAAAAAGTAAAGTAACTGGTGAGAAACAAAACAATAAATAAAATAATGTATCTAAAAAAGAGGTTAGTGACAAGAGGGCTTAAGTGCAAATGCAATGAAAAACTGTAGCACATGTATATGTTGTGTATGATACACTTAAACATAATATACTTACTGGACAGAGAACACTTATATATTTAACAGGCATGTTATTATACACAGCCAAGAGGGGGACCTGAACCAACAGCCATCATCACCTGTAGCCTAACAGATGGGGGATTAATGCAGTGAGCTGCTTCACAGACCAACAGGGGCCTCTAGTCCAAAATGCATTCATGATATCTGAGACAAATTAACTTTTACAAAGAAAACATACTGCTTAGACAGACATGCATTTCACTCACAGGTTATATAATAAGGAAGCAATTTCTGTTTTATATTGTAAAATGTTCACCCCATCAATAATGATGAAAATACATATACACATATTTGCACTGCTAATGCTACAGTTATTATAATAAGGCAGAAAAACAGTCCCTAAACATTTTTTTACGATAGTGCAACTAGGGGAAGGGGGATTGAACCCACAGGCATCCTTACAATGTGTAGACAGAGCCTTAACACCCTGAACCACCTGTCCATATATGCAAGCAGGTGCATGTACAAACGCAGTGATAGTATTGAACTGTCATACTGATCTATAGCGTGGCAGAAATGACAAAAGTTGCACTGTGGTATGAAAGGTATGCATTTTTGAAATGAATTCCTTCTAATGATAATTTTAAAAGCAAGGCAGCCTGAAGCATGTTTACTCACCCCAGTGCTCTCTTAGGTGCTTGTCTTTTCCTCTGTAGCAGCCTATTCACTATGAAACCTTAATTGCTATAGACATAAAGAGAGCACTGTGTAATACTTGTGTTTGGCATGCAGTTTCAGTTTAAAGTTTTAAAGTTTAGCGTACATGATTTCTACTTACATTACATAGGTTTGTCTGCTCTTTAACTTCATCCTTCCATTGGACAAGGAGGTCAGGACTGTGACAAGTCATGTCATTGAAATGGTGACAGCACTGTTCCCCCATGCTAGGGATAACATCGGCATGGCTGACAGCCTGGGATAAGTGATACCAGGATCCAGTCGTATACTGAAATCTGTTGTAGGCCTCCTGCATGAACCTTTGGCTGTCATCCTTATGGATAAGATAACACATATCTTTGTCTCCTCTTCACACCACCTCTGTGCTCTATAATGAGCACTGCCCTTTTCTTCTCTAGCCATGATGTCTCAGGTCTCACACGTCCCCCAACAATTTTGGCATGGTGTTATTATGGCTCATAATTGCACTTCAAGGTGTGAAACATGCAAGTCCTCAATCCCTGTGTGATCTGAATATATCAGGCAATACAATGAGCCTACGTACAGATGGATAAAAATGGAATGACAGCTCCCCCACTCCCTGAAGCATGTCTTGTAGCGCATATGCTCAGTGCTACTTGAAGGGACCCAAGTCTGTGCACTGCACTGAGGAGACAGCAGCATGATGGTTAGCAGGTTTTCTCATCACACGCAGTGGGTGATTCAGAAAAAGTAACTAGAGAAGGACTAACTAGTCTAATCATTGAGCTCAGTCATGTGAGTGTACAGAATGTAAGCACAATGAGAGGCACAGAGTCTCATCACAATATGCAAGAAACCTGTGGAGCTTAAAGTTTGATTCCTGCATAAGATGAGTTTGAAAAGATAACTTTTTCAGCAAAAATATATCTTCTTGAATAAGGTAAGTGGTACTTACAACTCCTTTCATTTTTATTATGGCTGCTTTTAATTGCTATTCAACCTGTTGTTAATAATGGATGTAAGTCGGTTAGTACTATTAAATATATTGTTCAAGGTATTTTGAGATGGGGATTTGAAAGGCTGCATCAACTACTGTGCATGCACAGGACACTGAGCCCTCTACTATGCATGCTGCAGACCTGTGCAGCAGACCAAGCAACATTGCTGCAACTACTCCTGAGACTGTGTCCCTGTAGACCCACACTCACACCCACACAGCCTTAGTATATCACATACCTCCACTGATATTGTTCCTTCTCAACATTAAAAGTCCCCAACCAGCACTGGCATTTAACAGAAAAGCACTTTTACTTTCAAACTCTTTGATATTCACACTCACGTACTTCCCTGTGAAAGGCATGCACTGCTGTGTTCCCTTCTCCATCTGTACAAATAGTTATTACTCTTCCCTGCCCTTTTTACATTGATACTTGTATTCCTATGTTTGATGCAACGTGTGGCCAGATTATGTATCATCAAGCAGAGCCTGGTGTTGATTTTGTATGCATCATCTTTAGTGTGGTACATCTGCTTCAGTCTTGTACAACTATATTTAGAAGCTATATGCAAGTTGCTGCTTCTTGGCTAGTGCCATGGTGTATTGTACCCACCTCCAGCTGGCATGATTATCACCTGCTGTTGATTGTTACTATGTCTTATCATATGTCTTAGCCTCCACTGCCTGTTGTGCTTAGAACTGCTGGCCCTGCAAGTGCCCACCCTGGTGTAATTTCATCCTAAGTGTAATATCTGTCACCCAGCTGTAATTACTTCATACATATAATGTTGTGTAGCAATGCACACATGGAAACAATTATTGCACATGTGGCAAGATCATTTTGCAAGGTACCACCAGATGAATCCAGTCAACAAATGTATGCCTTCTACAACCCAACCACTTGCTCAGTAATGTTGCATGTTTACAATTGTGCAAGGTTATACCCATGGTCTGGTAGATTTTGTGGATTTCTAATAGGTGTCATGATCCAGGTTTGCAGACCATATCTGCCATCACCAACAAGATACCCCAGTGAAAGTTAAATACTGTGCTATCTTCTCTCGAACTAATAGAGGAAACACAGTATTTGTAACCACTAGAACATTTATTGAAGCAAAAAATAAAATTATTGATACACATCCAAATGAGTTAAGCGCTTTCACCTATTATACTTAGGCTTCTTCAGAACTCAGTTGCATAGTACATTCGCCATTTTAAATAACCTTTTTGGCGCGAATTTAATCCAAATACCTTTCTACATTTAAAGTGCCACTACATAACAAATACTCAATAGTAATATTTGTCATATAATATGACATGCTCAGCTAAATGATTACAACAGTTGGCATGTAATCTCTTTTCCTAGAACCATTGCCTTTAATACCGTGACTGTAAAATTCGTCACTTATTCATTTTTCCAACTATGCCCTTTTGAATTGTATCTGCCTTTCTTAAAATACGCCACTGCCTAAGTTCTAAACAATTTTTAAAAAAATTATAACTAAATTCTAATTACTACTTTTAGATTTAAAAAATAAAAAAATATATAAAAAAATATATAAAAAAATGTTGTTAAATATATATGTATATATAAATATTTATAAAATTAACTATATGAATTCTATTAATACTGATGCTCTAATTTTCATTAAAATATTTACAATGGGTGTATATTGAGCTTACTGGTGAATGTTTCATAAATTCATTGATTTATATTAAAAATATATTAAAAATGTGCTTTGTTTAAAACTGTGTTCATTTAGTTGTTAATATTAACTCTACTTCTTTCAATTGAACTTTTTGACAATAGTTACTATGGCTAATATTTATTGGAAATAATTCCACTTAATGTAACCCATAAATTACTGTATTAATGTTCTAATTATATTTAAATATAATTATATCTAACAAATTCACACTAACTTTAATTTAAATAATATTAAATTAACAACATTGATTTAGAAATATATATATACTTGATGCCATTGATTTGCCAAAAAACAATGACTTATTAAAACTTAATATCTTGTTAAAAATTAAATATAATTTTAAATATAATTTTTTCTCTGTGCCACTTGTAAAATTGAAACAAATTCTACCTAACTAACGTAAGTTTATTGTTATTGATATTCCTTAAAACCTTTTTTTTATATATATATATATATACAAATGTGCGTCTCTTGCTTTTATTATTTATTGGTCAACAAAGGTTTAATTGCTATGGTGTCATTTAATCCAGGGATCGTGGCAGCATCAGTGTATAACTGCCACCAAATTTCTTTATAACTCAATAGTTCCTTCGTATTTCCACCCATAGAGTCCTGTTTGATATGGTCAATAATCATAAATTTAAATCTATGTTGGTCTCCATATCTCTCTATATGCCTATATAATGCATTATTGACGTCTTTCTTTTTAATACAATATGAATGATCATACATTCTTTTTTTAAAAAACCTCTCTGTTTTCCCAACATAATAAGCAGTGCACTTGTCACATTTAGCTAAATACACTATATTCTTAGTGTTGCAATTCCCTTTCACACTTCTAATTACTGTTTTGTTACAATTGTCTAAGATAATTTCAGTTTGACTCATAATAAATTTGCATTGATTGCAATTACCACATTTTTTAGTTGATGTCACTAATTCATTACCTCCATTGTTACATTTGGTTGTTCTCCCAGTTTCTAAAATTCTTTTTAAATTTTGTGACATCCTATATACAATAACAGGTCTTTCTCCCAATAGTCTTGTCAATTCAGGATTCACTAGAAATATGTTCCAATGTTTAAACAATATTTCTTTCACTGTATTGGCATATGGAGTGTAGGGCAAAATAAATGCTTTTTTATAATTGTTTACAATATTTGATTCAATTGTATTGACCTCTGATAAACTAACTCCAAATATTGGATAATACTTGGTTTCCCTCTGAGATGACACATATTGTTTAACATCCTGTAACATTAAATTGTTATATTTCCTCTCTCTAAACATTTTTGTTATATATTCCATTTCTAACATCATATCTTCATGCCTTGATGTCATTCTAGATGCTCTGATGAGCTGACCTTTAAAAATGTTGCGTAACAATTTTCTAGGATGATTACTATCATATTGCAGGTAGTCATTAGAAAACGTATTTTTTCTGTAAATGTTAGATTTAAAACCTTCTGCATCGTTGGTAACAATAGTATCCAAATATGGTAAGCCTGTCTTACTGATATCATAGGTGAATTTCAAAAAATCACTACTCCTATTAATGAATGACATGAATTTTTCAAGGTCTTCCTTGCTACCTTTCCACAGGATATAAATGTCATCCAAAAATCTAGTATAATGGGAGATGTACATATAATAATCACTCTTAAATAGCACTTCTTCCTCCCAATATAACATACTTGAGATTATAAATAGGGGCACTGGCTGAACCCATAGCCACTCCCTTACATTGTTTGAAAAATTCACCTTCAAATGATATAAAATTGTTTTCCAATACCAGTGACATACAATCCATAATGAGACAAATTTTGTCCCATTCTAACAAAGTATGTTTTCTAATGCTTTCACAGAACATTTGTAACCCTTTTTCACTAGGTATACAGGAATATAAGTCGATTACATCTATAGTAACATACAATAGATTCTTTGTGTCAGTACCCACAGGAAAGGTTCTAAGAAAGTCCATGAGTCTTTTAACAGATGTGGAATACCCTTATAAATCTCTTTTAGCCATACATCTACTAATTTACCTAAGGAAATGTTTTAGCCTTTGTGCCTGACACTATGGGTCTAAATGGTGGGTTGGCTGCATCCTTATGTATCTTGGGGATCCCTACTAATTTTGCCATTTTGGGATGTGATACTTTTAAAAAATTATATAAATCATTGCTGATTCGATTGTCTATCAAAATTCTTCTAAATATGAATTAATCCTCTGATAGGCGATGTTTATTTCATTCAAAGATATCGTAGTGTAATTGCCTGTTTCAGTCAGAATAGTATATAACTTGGACAAATATTCCGTTTGATCATAAATAACCATCCCTCCCCCTTTGTCAGGCTTCATAATGCGTATATTACTGTTGTCTCTTATCTTGTATAATTCATTTCTTTCTTCCTTAGATAAATTGTCCTTAAATCTAGTATTTTTCACTGTATTAGCAAGTTTATATAAGTCTCTTAATACCTGTTTTTCAAAAAGTTCTACAACTTGATTCATATGTGGGACAAAAGTGCTTTTAGGTTTTAACAGTCTTTCTGCCCCCACCCCTGATGTTTGTTCATTTGTAGTTTTGTTTTGAAACATGATAGATAAATTTAATTTTCGTGTAAACAGTTTAGTTTCTATTAGATGGTCAACCAAACCGTAACTTGGAGTAGGTATAAATTTCATTCCTCTTGATAACAGTTTATAATGGGTCTCTTCAACTTTAAAATTAGTAAAATTGTAAATTTTGAACTCCCCTATTTTATTCGTATCGTGCGTATTGTCTGAACTTCTTATTTCCCCATCATCAACAATACAACCGTTAATGCTTGCTTGTAAATCTAGCTCTATCTCCTGTATTAAACTATTCGTCAATACTGATGATTGTGGAAATTCCTCCCCTTGAAACCTGGTTTCTTCCAATACTGAGGGTTCCAATTCCTTTGAAAATTTTGGTTGTAATACCCATGGTAACCAAGCTGTTCCCTTATATCTCCTTCATAATGAACATCCTTTCTACCATAATTGTCCTTTTCAAATTCTTGACCCCAGTTATATTTTCTGTCATATTTGTCTTTTTTATTGTCCCTATCTATATTCCATCTGTATACCCTGTCTTCTTTATATTGTATTATGTCTCTATTAATTTTTTTACTCTTTCTCTCATGTGTCAATTTTGATTTCTTTTCAACAATTGTAAACTGCTTACAATACAAATTTTTCCATTCCTCAAACAATAAATCACTTTCCATCTCTCCATTTAGTTTCTCTACATCATTAATAAATTGCGTTATTACTTCATCATTGTATTTAATTAACTTTCTCATAAAATTAAATCCGCACTCATCGAAAAATTCATTAAAATCTTTCATCACTGTTTCGTTAATTTCTATTCCCAATGGTGTCTTAAAAAAATGCAGTCCCATCGGGACTACCTTTAATGTCAAACATTTGTTTAAATAAGCATTCTCTATTTTTAAATTGTCCAGTTTGCTCATAATACCACCCATCTTAAAAATTTTGTCTTTTAAAGATACATTATACTCATTCTTGTTGAAGGGAACCTTACTGTTGCCCTTCTTGAATTCATCAAAATTACAGTCACTATTAATAAAGTTATTCATATAGTCTTTTTTACTGTTGCCACTTTTAGTCTTTGTATTTGTATCAAATGCTATTTCAGTACCTTTATTGCCCTTTGAAGCACCTACAGAATGAGCGTAGGTCTTGATAGGCTTTACTCGTTTATGTTTGGTCCCTGTTTGTGACATAAATTCTTCCTCCTCCTCAAAATCATAGATCGAAAAGTCAAACGTGAAACCAGTAGAATTCATTCCAATATTGTCCATAGTGTGTCTAGAGCACTGACCAGCCGGCAAGTCTATGTCATCGCTGTCTCCTGAATCATTTTTGTGCCTAAACGCTGTTGATTCATCCACGTTGTTTCCTGGTGTGGTCTCTCGTCGGCTAGTTGAGCCGTTACTAGCTTTCTCCTTAACTATATTTTCACTTACACCCGACTGCAATACACAATTTGTTTGTGCGCCTACCAACATTTCTAGCGCACAAACAAATTGTGTATTGCAGTCGGGTGTAAGTGAAAATATAGTTAAGGAGAAAGCTAGTAACGGCTCAACTAGCCGACGAGAGACCACACCAGGAAACAACGTGGATGAATCAACAGCGTTTAGGCACAAAAATGATTCAGGAGACAGCGATGACATAGACTTGCCGGCTGGTCAGTGCTCTAGACACACTATGGACAATATTGGAATGAATTCTACTGGTTTCACGTTTGACTTTTCGATCTATGATTTTGAGGAGGAGGAAGAATTTATGTCACGAACAGGGACCAAACATAAACGAGTGAAGCCTATCAAGACCTACGCTCATTCTGTAGGTGCTTCAAAGGGCAATAAAGGTACTGAAATAGCATTTGATACAAATACAAAGACTAAAAGTGGCAACAGTAAAAAAGACTATATGAATAACTTTATTAATAGTGACTGTAATTTTGATGAATTCAAGAAGGGCAACAGTAAGGTTCCCTTCAACAAGAATGAGTATAATGTATCTTTAAAAGACAAAATTTTTAAGATGGGTGGTATTATGAGCAAACTGGACAATTTAAAAATAGAGAATGCTTATTTAAACAAATGTTTGACATTAAAGGTAGTCCCGATGGGACTGCGTTTTTTTAAGACACCATTGGGAATAGAAATTAACGAAACAGTGATGAAAGATTTTAATGAATTTTTCGATGAGTGCGGATTTAATTTTATGAGAAAGTTAATTAAATACAATGATGAAGTAATAACGCAATTTATTAATGATGTAGAGAAACTAAATGGAGAGATAGAAAGTGATTTATTGTTTGAGGAATGGAAAAATTTGTATTGTAAGCAGTTTACAATTGTTGAAAAGAAATCAAAATTGACACATGAGAGAAAGAGTAAAAAAATTAATAGAGACATAATACAATGTAAAGAAGACAGGGTATACAGATGGAATATAGATAGGGACAATAAAAAAGACAAATATGACAGAAAATATAACTGGGGTCAAGAATTTGAAAAGGACAATTATGGTAGAAAGGATGTTCATTATGAAGGAGATATAAGGGAACAGCTTGGTTACCATGGGTATTACAACCAAAATTTTCAAAGGAATTGGAACCCTCAGTATTGGAAGAAACCAGGTTTCAAGGGGAGGAATTTCCACAATCATCAGTATTGACGAATAGTTTAATACAGGAGATAGAGCTAGATTTACAAGCAAGCATTAACGGTTGTATTGTTGATGATGGGGAAATAAGAAGTTCAGACAATACGCACGATACGAATAAAATAGGGGAGTTCAAAATTTACAATTTTACTAATTTTAAAGTTGAAGAGACCCATTATAAACTATTATCAAGAGGAATGAAATTTATACCTACTCCAAGTTACGGTTTGGTTGACCATCTAATAGAAACTAAACTGTTTACACGAAAATTAAATTTATCTATCATGTTTCAAAACAAAACTACAAATGAACAAACATCAGGGGTGGGGGCAGAAAGACTGTTAAAACCTAAAAGCACTTTTGTCCCACATATGAATCAAGTTGTAGAACTTTTGAAAAACAGGTATTAAGAGACTTATATAAACTTGCTAATACAGTGAAAAATACTAGATTTAAGGACAATTTATCTAAGGAAGAAAGAAATGAATTATACAAGATAAGAGACAACAGTAATATACGCATTATGAAGCCTGACAAAGGGGGAGGGATGGTTATTTATGATCAAACGGAATATTTGTCCAAGTTATATACTATTCTGACTGAAACAGGCAATTACACTACGATATCTTTGAATGAAATAAACATCGCCTATCAGAGGATTAATTCATATTTAGAAGAATTTTGGATAGACAATCGAATCAGCAATGATTTATATAATTTTTTAAAAGTATCACATCCCAAAATGGCAAAATTAGTAGGGATCCCCAAGATACATAAGGATGCAGCCAACCCACCATTTAGACCCATAGTGTCAGGCACAAAGGCGAAAACATTTCCCTTAGGTAAATTAGTAGATGTATGGCTAAAAGAGATTTATAAGGGTATTCCACATCTGTTAAAAGACTCATGGGACTTTCTTAGAACCTTTCCTGTGGGTACTGACACAAAGAATCTATTGTATGTTACTATAGATGTAATCGACTTATATTCCTGTATACCTAGTGAAAAAGGGTTACAAATGTTCTGTGAAAGCATTAGAAAACATACTTTGTTAGAATGGGACAAAATTTGTCTCATTATGGATTGTATGTCACTGGTATTGGAAAACAATTTTATATCATTTGAAGGTGAATTTTTCAAACAATGTAAGGGAGTGGCTATGGGTTCAGCCAGTGCCCCTATTTATGCGAATCTCGTTATGTTATATTGGGAGGAAGAAGTGCTATTTAAGAGTGATTATTATATGTACATCTCCCATTATACGAGATTTTTGGATGACATTTATATCCTGTGGAAAGGTAGCAAGGAAGACCTTGAAAAATTCATGTCATTCATTAATAGGAGTAGTGATTTTTTGAAATTCACCTATGATATCAGTAAGACAGGCTTACCATATTTGGATACTATTGTTACCAACGATGCAGAAGGTTTTAAATCTAACATTTACAGAAAAAATACGTTTTCTAATGACTACCTGCAATATGATAGTAATCATCCTAGAAAATTGTTACGCAACATTTTTAAAGGTCAGCTCATCAGAGCATCTAGAATGACATCAAGGCATGAAGATATGATGTTAGAAATGGAATATATAACAAAAATGTTTAGAGAGAGGAAATATAACAATTTAATGTTACAGGATGTTAAACAATATGTGTCATCTCAGAGGGAAACCAAGTATTATCCAATATTTGGAGTTAGTTTATCAGAGGTCAATACAATTGAATCAAATATTGTAAACAATTATAAAAAAGCATTTATTTTGCCCTACACTCCATATGCCAATACAGTGAAAGAAATATTGTTTAAACATTGGAACATATTTCTAGTGAATCCTGAATTGACAAGACTATTGGGAGAAAGACCTGTTATTGTATATAGGATGTCACAAAATTAAAAAGAATTTTAGAAACTGGGAGAACAACCAAATGTAACAATGGAGGTAATGAATTAGTGACATCAACTAAAAAATGTGGTAATTGCAATCAATGCAAATTTATTATGAGTCAAACTGAAATTATCTTAGACAATTGTAACAAAACAGTAATTAGAAGTGTGAAAGGGAATTGCAGCACTAAGAATATAGTGTATTTAGCTAAATGTGACAAGTGCACTGCTTATTATGTTGGGAAAACAGAGAGTTTTTTTAAAAAAAGAATGTATGATCATTCATATTGTATTAAAAAGAAAGACGTCAATAATGCATTATATAGGCATATAGAGAGATATGGAGACCAACATAGATTTAAATTTATGATTATTGACCATATCAAACAGGACTCTATGGGTGGAAATACGAAGGAACTATTGAGTTATAAAGAAATTTGGTGGCAGTTATACACTGATGCTGCCACGGTCCCTGGATTAAATGACACCATAGCAATTAAACCTTTGTTGACCAATAAATAATAAAAGCAAGAGACGCACATTTGTATATATATATATAAAAAAAAGGTTTTAAGGAATATCAATAACAATAAACTTACGTTAGTTAGGTAGAATTTGTTTCAATTTTACAAGTGGCACAGAGAAAAAATTATATTTAAAATTATATTTAATTTTTAACAAGATATTAAGTTTTAATAAGTCATTGTTTTTTGGCAAATCAATGGCATCAAGTATATATATATTTCTAAATCAATGTTGTTAATTTAATATTATTTAAATTAAAGTTAGTGTGAATTTGTTAGATATAATTATATTTAAATATAATTAGAACATTAATATAGTAATTTATGGGTTACATTAAGTGGAATTATTTCCAATAAATATTAGCCATAGTAACTATTGTCAAAAAGTTCAATTGAAAGAAGTAGAGTTAATATTAACAACTAAATGAACACAGTTTTAAACAAAGCACATTTTTAATATATTTTTAATATAAATCAATGAATTTATGAAACATTCACCAGTAAGCTCAATATACACCCATTGTAAATATTTTAATGAAAATTAGAGCATCAGTATTAATAGAATTCATATAGTTAATTTTATAAATATTTATATATACATATATATTTAACAAATTTTTTTTTATATATTTTTTTATATATTTTTTTATTTTTTAAATCTAAAAGTAGTAATTAGAATTTAGTTATAATTTTTTAAAAATTGTTTAGAACTTAGGCAGTGGCGTATTTTAAGAAAGGAAGATACAATTCAAAAGGGCATAGTTGGAAAAATGAATAAGTGACGAATTTTACAGTCACGGTATTAAAGGCAATGGTTCTAGGAAAAGAGATTACATGCCAACTGTTGTAATCATTTAGCTGAGCATGTCATATTATATGACAAATATTACTATTGAGTATTTGTTATGTAGTGGCACTTTAAATGTAGAAAGGTATTTGGATTAAATTCGCGCCAAAAAGGTTATTTAAAATGGCGAATGTACTATGCAACTGAGTTCTGAAGAAGCCTAAGTATAATAGGTGAAAGCGCTTAACTCATTTGGATGTGTATCAATAATTTTATTTTTTTGCTTCAATAAATGTTCTAGTGGTTACAAATACTGTGTTTCCTCTATTAGTTCGAGAGAAGATAGCACAGTATTTAACTTTCATTAACAGTTCTTCCTCGCAACTTGGTTCGTGTTCAGAAGATACCCCAGTGGAAAGTCCCCCCTCACAAACGTTTGATACAGTTTGCAGGTGTACCACATGTTGGAATTGTGATAACTCCTGGATATCCTGCACATGCATTATAAATGGCACCCTGTACTTTACAAATCTCATAACAGTTTGTGGAGAGATACCCTCTATAGTTCACTTACCTCCTTCCCAGTTCACCATGTGTGTCTTTATTTCAATGTCGGTACAGTCTATGGCCTGCTTTATCTCAGCTATATCATATAAATCTGGCATGATGTTGGCTATCTCCTCTGGGGTACATGGGAACCACATGTACTCCTCTATCTATGCATAGCCTACAACAGTTAAACAGATGATTACAACACAAAAATGACTAAATGACTTTAAAAGTGCAAATCAGAGATATAAGTACAGTATGCAGCAAAAAATAGCTTTTTAGGGCACAAAAACGATAGGAGATCGCGTTTTAGGCGAAATTAGCAGTCTACAGAAAAAAATGCAGAGAAATAATACTTAATCCAAATTCACTCTTTTGTCACTCTGCTGCTTGTAGGACTCTGCAGGACACCACGAGGAGCTTTGCTGAGTTGTATACAAGCGCAAAACCGTGCAAATGTGAGTTTTAAAGCAGGGAGATGAAAGAGATAGAAATTAGCCCAAAATGGCCAATAAACTACTAGTTTCTAGGCTGAGACCACTCCTCCGGGGACAGATAGGCTGCTCAAAGCTCCCTCTCTCACAGTGAACAGAGAAACTTCCTTCTATCCAAGGCTTTCAAATACTGGCCAAGGCTCTTGCCACCCCCATAGTGCCTTTTTTAGGCAAGGCTCAAAAGACAAACCCACCTCCATAAACAACACAAGAAACCAAAAACTGAGGGTAATGCTACTCAATGCCAGAAGTCTAAACCTCAAAATGCACGCACTTCAGGCACTCCTCATTATGGAGAAAATCAATATCTGTGCAGTAACAGAAACCTGGTTCGAGGCTCCAGAGAGCACCCCAGCACTACCAGGCTATAACTCGTACCATGCCTTTTGGCCCCAGAACCTGGACTGAAATACAAAATGTGGGGGTGTTTCCATTTTCATCAAGGATACCCACACCTCCAGGTTAGTGGCACAGCACAAGGCCTCGGAGACCATCCATGTGCAACAAACAGTGGGCAAAGCTGCTTTTCAGATTGTAGCTTGCTACAGATCACCCACCTTGTCTCAGGACCCCCACTCAGCATTCCTGAGAACATTGGAAAATATGACGGTCCTACCAAACACCATGATATTGGGTGATTTCAGCTACCCAAACATTGACTGCGAAAACTACTCAAGCACAAACTCCTTTGCCCAATGCTTCCTAGAGTTTATAAACTCAAACGCCCTGGAACAACTGGTCACCACTTCCACAAGAGGTGACAACAAATTGGACCTAATCATCACCAACATGGGGGAATCAGTGTTCCACACCAGAGGTAAACCCCTGACTGGTAAGATCAGACCATAAACTAATCACACTGGACATCCACATCCCGACCCCACCCCCAGCCAAGGAAACCACTGTGAAAAACTTTTCAAAAGCAAACTTCACACTTCTCAAGACTGAGGTGGAAAGTTTCAAAGCCCCCTTGCTAAAGGATAATGCTGCCCAAACCGCAGAATCCTTTACAAATGCATTCTATGAGCACCTACAGGAATGCATGGATCGAGCCATCCCAAGTAAAACCAAGACTCACTCCTCCAAAAAGAGGAAACCAGTCTGGTGGACCCTGGCCATAAATAAGCTATACAACAGAAGGAGGAAACTATTACATGATAGAGCAAAATGCCAAAAAGGAAAGGCATCCCTGATCAGTACTAGCAAGAAACTACGATCCCTCATAAAATCATCCCAAGGCCAGCTTCGAAAGAAAGATTGCCAGAGACTCTAAAGATAATCACAAAGCCTTCTTTAACTATGTCAAGAATCTAGGTGGCAACTCTCAGATCTGCTCTGATCTAGTGCATAATGGCAAAAAATACACTGAACCAGCTGACATTGCTAACATCCTGGCGGACAGGTTCAGTGCAGACGTTATCCCCCCCTCACCCCCAAAAGGGTCCGTGTCCATCACAGAAGAATGTAGTGCCCCAGAAATCACAGACACACAGGTGAAAACAGCCCTCTTGAAAACCAAAAACCCAGCATCATTGGGACCAGATGGTATCCCAGGCTGCATCTTACACAAGCTCCAGAATGAACTAAGCCCTCACCTAAATTCTCTGTTCAAACTCAGCCTTACCACAGGCTATGTACCCAAAGAATGGTGTACAGCAACAGTTATCCCACTCCACAAAGGTGGTGCCACAACGGATCCTGGGAACTATCGCCCTATAAGCCTGACTAGCCTGGTCTGCAAAGCTATGGAGTGCATCATCACGGAACTCATTAACAGAGACATTTGGAACCTCCAGACACTGGACCCAATTCGGCTTTGTTAAAGGCAGATCTTGGCTCCTAAACCTAGTTGACTTCTTTGAAATGGTTACCAAGGCCATAGATGAGGGAAAGGTAGTCCACACAGCCTACATGGACCTCACAAAGGCCTTCAACACCATTCCCCACTCTGGCATTATAGATAATCTTACCAGCTTGAACATTAACCCCTATGTCATGAGATGGGTTGCCAACTGGCTCATGGATAGAACTCACATGGTCAAAGTTGCAGGTGCCATGTCCGACTCTAAACTGGTTACAAGTGGTGTCCCACAGGGCTCAGTCCTGGGACCCCTTCTGTTCGGTATATACTTCTCTGAGGTACAGGCAAGCACGGGAGGACTATGGTTGACCAAGTTCGCAGATGATTGCAAACTGGGGGCCATAATCGCCTCTCCGGCTGACACGGACATACTCCAGAAGGGTCTCATGGAGATGAATACCTGGTGTCAGAACCATGGCCTCAAGCTAAATGCCAAAAAGTGCATAGTCATCCCCTTTGGGAAAAACAAAGTGCCCACAAACTACCACATAGGTGGTAATCCACTAAGTATGGAAAATGTAATTAGGGATCTGGGGACCCAAGTAGATAGTAACCTCTCCTTTGATAATCACATTACCAAAGTGGTTAGGAAATCCTTCTATGTAGCCCACCTAATCACGAAAGGGTTCACATCTAGATCAAGAGAGGTCATTGTGCCCCTCTACTCATTGCTCATCAGGCCCATAATAGAGTACAATGCCCCATTTGGGATGTTCCTTACTCGACACCTGCAACAGCTGGAAAGACCACAGATGTACCTCACCAAGAGGATTGTGGGCTTAAACAGATGCTCTATGCAGCTCAACTAAAGAAACTCCAGCTCTACTCAGTTGCTTACCACCTACTCAGAGGTGATCTCTGCCTGACATACAAGGCCATGTCTAACCCAGAATTAATGGACATACTCCACCTCAAGAAAACCAAATCTCTTAGAGCCACATGCTCCAGGGATTTAAACCTCAGCACAACAATAAATAAGACATGCTGGAGGGATAGATTCTTATCCCAGAGGCTTCCCTCGCTCTGGAATAGAATCCCAATCTATGTTAGGCAAAGCCCCTCACTGACTTTCTTCAAAAGAAATCTTGACGAGTGGATGGGAAATCATAAATTTACCCCTGGGATCACTTCAATGGCCCTGCTGGACAGAGACTCAGGAAACTAATCTAAAAGGGAGGCGAAAGCCAACACATTCTGGCTAGGCTTATAAATGCCCTTGGGCAGATAGCCTAGTACCTACTTATGAACCTATCTCCTGAACTATGGAATCAAGATACTAATGGAGTATTCTCAGGACAGATGCTTGAGATACCCCAACTGTGTGTCCAGCATTTTGCTGAAAGATTCCTGTAGCAAGTATACGTAAAGCCACATGCACCTTAACATCCATTGGGATAGATACGCCATGACTGTCACAGGGTGCAGATGAAGCCAGGTAAAAATCCAAACACAAGAAGCAAAGACAGCAGCAGTAAAACTACTGTTTATGAGTACCTAGCTGAGAAACAACTTTCTAAATACAACCCCAAAAAGTAGCTGAGATGGAGGTTCCAGAACTAATGTGCTTCACAGCAGAATGCTTACCTTAACAATATTTATAATTTAGGTTAAAGGTAGTTTACAGCGCTGTCAACTTTTGAAGAGTTAAAGAGATGACAAAGTGCCACTCCATTTGCTGTGCCGCTTGACAGTTCCATTATGATAAACAACTATGCACTGCTTTGTTTTTAGTGCTGCTTATAATGCAAATAACCTTACAGAAACAGTAAAATACTATATTTAATGCAAGACTTAAGCAATATATAAGAATAATGCATATTAAAGGTTATTTTGTAAGACTTTGTTGTTATACATATTCTATATATTTGCTGGATTATATGTGCTTTGGTTGACATTCATGTTTACTGATCTCCCAAGCACACCTGATTATTACACTTATAAAGGGCACCAGAACTTGTCAGAGATTTGAGGTGTATGGTTAGGCTTAAAGAGGTCCTTGTGGTCATTAGCCTAGTAAACACCTATAAACCTATGAACACCACAATATGTCAGCATAATGAATGTGACCCACTAGTATGCATGCACTGAGAAACAGCCTTGGCACATGCAAAATTGGAAAAAAAATTTAAAAAAACATTGTTTTTTTTGCAGGGTTAAACCTTCCCCATGTACCCCCCTCCTGCAAATTATATATACTAACTCCGGGATCACACAAAATTGAGGAAAGGAAATATTCCTAAACTTTGAGAATTGTGCAATCTCACATACCTGATGACCATCTTAGTTGGCCAAACGCTGTCGAATAAAGCATCTACAAGCATTTCCTGAAACAATGAAGGGAAGAGGCAGAGAGAAGAGTAATTAGTAGTACGGACTTCCCACTCGTATGTATCTGTCTAATTCCACTTCTGGTTTGTATACCCTTCCCACTCGTATGTATCTGTCTAATTCCACTTCTGGTTTGTATACCCTTCCCACTCGTATGTATCTGTCTAATTCCACTTCTGGTTTGTATACCCTTCCCACTCGTATGTATCTGTCTAATTCCAGTTCTGGTTTGTATACCCTTCCCTCTCGTATGTATCTGTCTAATTCCACTTCTGGTTTGTATACCCTTCCCACTCGTATGTATCTGTCTAATTCCAGTTCTGGTTTGTATACCCTTCCCACTAGTATGCACTTTTCTAATTCTGGTTTGTGCCCACAGTTATATGCTGGACCCTTCTTTTTTTATAACTACAGGAGATAGCAAGTACAACTGGAAGGCACAGATTTTTACAGGTTTTATCTTGAAGTGCAAACATGGAAATGATTTGGTTGATTAAACTAATTATTGACTCGATTTCATTTCACACCTGATTCACTTGTTATAAAATAAAAAAAAGGAAATTATTTTCTGGTAACAGAACTTGAAAAAAACAAGTAGCACTATATTTTATACATGGAAGCACATTTCAGTAATACATGTGGACTCAAAATGAATCAGAATATCTGACATGCACTCATCAAAATCAAATTCCAAAGAGCATGAATTCCTAACTAGCAGGAAAACAAATGATGGCTAGCAAACCTACTAAATTACCCATTTAATAAGCAAGATTTATTACATTGCAAAAGGTGTGCTACAGTGCAATTTAAATCCATTGCAGTTTTCAGCGATGCAGTAGGCAATAAGATTGCTTAATGGCTCACACATTTCTCTCCTGCAGGTTAATGTATAGTTATGGAATACATACGGGACATAAACTTTTCCATATCTACTAGTTTATTTTTTTAATCATGCTGTTCAGTCCTATCACTGAGAATTAGATAACAGTAGAACACTGGCTGAAATCATTGAGAAAAGTTCAGAAAAATGGCTGGGATTATATTTCATCGTGTATAAGAACACAATTAAAGTACTAGCAATCAGGTATATTCAGTTTGATGCAAATGTCAACAGTTGCATAATGTAATATGTAATTAAAGAATATGTTATAACTGAAAAAAATAAGTAGAATAAATAACTGAACATAAAATAATAAAAAATTACATTACTGATTTATGTTATAATATGTGCTTCTGTGCTGCATACCATGCAAGAGAAACTGAAAGAAAATATTCCCTGTTGATATTCTGTGACGCATAATTGCAATTCCCAGAACTATGCAAGGGAAAAACTGTGAAAATACATGACAACAGGAAAAAATCATTAATTTCCTTTAGTTTTTTTCCAGGGAGGAACAAGTTCCCCCTACCCAACACTGCTCACTACTTATATATACTAACTCCATGATTGCCATAGCTTGGAGTAAAGGGAGTATTCTGAGACTTGAGTAAAATATATATATATATATATATATATATATATATATATATATATATATATATACATATATGGGTCTACTTCACATGGTCGTCAAGCCATTTGATCGACTTTCATTTGGTCGACAATTCATTTGGTCGACAAGCAGTTTTATGTGGGGGCGGTGCGCACCCCCCCCCCTAACTATATATATCAACTCCAGGGTCGCACAACATTGGGGAGGGGGGCAAATCTGCCTGTCGACCAAATGACTTGTCGACCAAATGAAAGTCGATCAAATGGCTTGTCAACCATCTCAGGTAGACCCATATATATATATATATATATATATATATATATATATATATATATAGTGCAGTAATACACTATTACAGAGTAATCTTGTTATGCTGTTGTTGAAACATGCTAAACATGCTAAACATAGGGGGAGTCGATTCCTCTCCCTCTACAACACCTGGTACTTTTTTTGCTCAACCTAGGCAGGGGGGTAAGGGGGAACATAAGTCCCCTTACATATCAGATGTATCAGCAGCATCACTGAAAAAAAATAAACGTAGGCCATTACAGATTCAAATACTCCAAAAAATAGTATAGCACAAAATAATAGGAGTAGTATGACCACTGGCGTATAGGTAGTTATTTTCTATGATGTAGTTTTTAATAGAAACAGTTACTATTAGAAATAGTGGTTATGCATGTTTGTTCACAGATTGCCCACTTAATATTGCATCCATGTATCATTGTGTAGAGTTTAATGTAGTATACATTCTTACAATATGCTAACATTACAAAAATATATATGCTGTTCATTTTCACCAAACCCAGTTAACTCCACTGAATACGCAGAATAATACACCACCACACCATACCAGCATGTAAACAGCTGCAGTGATGCAGCTGTACCCCATAGGAACAAGTGCAGGAAAAAAACTTGTCATTGAAATAAACGAACAGATCTGGAGCTTAATAAAATCCACGAAAGCCAAGCTTGAGGCTAAAATAGCTAACCAAACCAAAGACAATTACAAGGCATTTTTTTAGTTAGGTTTGTAATCTCAAAAGCACAAAGCAGCAATGTGCTGAGCTGATTGTGAAAGATGTTACTTACACTTAGGCTGATAGGCTGAAGATATAGCGAACCTACTGGCCGATAAAGTTAACTCTAACCTTGCTCCTCTTTACCCTCCCTTTGTCCCTCAAGGTATACCTGAGACTGGCTTGCCTCCAGCTGTCACACACGACCAAATCCTAAAAGTATATCAGAACTGAAATACTGCATCAGCGAGTCCTGACAGTATCTCTGGATACATCTTAAATAGCATGAAGCAAAATTTGGCCATACCCCTAACAACACTTTTCAATCTCAAGCTCCATACAGATTTTATACCAAGTACATTGAGAAGTCCTACAGCCATTCCCCTGCATAAGGACCTTGCAAAGACCCAGGCAATTTCAGAGCCATGAGTCTGGTGAGCCTTATATGCAAAGCCATAGAAAGACCTATCATGGAACTAATCATTCAAGGCACAGGGAACCTCCAAACACTGGACCTGCCTCGTCTGGATTCATCAAGGGCAGGTCATGCTTACTCAACCTGCTGGATTTTTTTGAAAAGGCCAGTAAAGCAATGGATAAAGGCAAAATGGTGCACACTGCATACCTTAAACTGGTCAAGGCTTTCAACACAATTTCCCACTCAGGCATAGTAGAAAAGCTAAATAAACTGGAAATAAACCCCTATGACACCCAGTGGATTGCCAACTGGCTGACAGACAGGATGCAGGAAATCAAAATAGGGGATATCTCCACAAAGAGGCCAGTCACCAGTGGAGTCCCCCAGGGTCCTGAGTTGCAAACTCTTCTGTTTGGCATCTACTTTTCTGAAGTAAAAGCAAATACCAAAGGACTCTGGCTGACAAAGTTTGCAGATCACTGCAAGCTAGAAGCTGTGATTGAATCCCCAAATGACTTTGCCATCTTGCAGGAAGGTTTGATCCAAATAAATAATTGGTGCCAAAATCATGGATGAATCTAAATGCCAAAAATGCATTACTGTATCCTTTGGGAAGTCACCTAGATATGGGTATGCCATTGTCCCCCTTCATTCATCCCTTATTAGACCAGTCATTGAATATAATGCCCTTTCTTGCATGCATCTTTCCAGACACATGCAACACCTGGAATGCCCACAGTGATAACATAAAAAGATACAAGACCTAAACAACATGTCTTACATGGACCAACTCAGAGCCCTATAAAGCTCTCTATTGAAATATTAGGACTCAAAATGTCAAGTGCCTAAAAGCCAAAAAAAAAAAAAAATACTGAAAACACAGAAGAGTAATCTTGAAAATCATTCTTCTCCTTAAAGCTTATTTTTACTGTTAGGGCAACCCTCTCTGCACCTCCCACACCACCTGAACTGATATGTACCAAATCAAAGATCTCAATACCCTGGAGAAAAGGGAATATTTTTAGAAAGGACATCTCTGACTTAATATATACAAGTCCGATCTTTCAGCCATTCAGTCTCCACATTTTGGGACCCACTCTAGTAGGTCCCAACATTTCAAATGGTTACCACCCTGTCATTTTACTCATTATCCTACAGACTGCTAAAATGTGAACTATGTCTGTTATATAAGGCAACCTCAAGCCCAGTACTGATGGAGTTACAGCACATCAGCAAGTCAAATGGTATCTGAAATACTCAGTCTAAGGATCCAAACGTCTTCTGCAACATTGACAAAGCAGTTTAGAGGAACAGGTATATCTCACAGAGGATACTGCTACTGTGGGACAAAGTCCCCATCCACATAAAACAAAGTTCATCCCTATCCATATTCAAGCACAACTTGGAGCTATGGATGGGAAACAGAAAAGTTACCACAGGACTGCCTTCTGTGCTACTAATGGACAGAGTCAGCACCTAAATGAGTTATCCCATTCATGTGTCCCTTCAAGTTATCAATATTATGAAACCAGTTATTCTCACAAGGGGTAATATATAATTATCAACCATGGGATGGATAAGATCAATCTGTAACCAAATGGGATAGGTTAACTCAGCCACAAAAAGGGAAACTGGCTAGGCCTAAAATGGTCTCAAGGGCAGCTAGCCTAGTACTTACCTTTAATCTATCAACCAGATTTGTTTCTTTTTATGTAATTATTGTAATTTACTAATCTACTGTACCTTACCTTTGAATCTATGAACCAGTTTTGTTTCCTTTTATTTACTTATTGTAATTTACTAATCTACTGTACTGTAGCAGACACGGTTCTTCTGTAGCATGGCAGGGTCTAGATAGTCTTCAATGGGGTTTACTAGTACACATCCTAGAAGTTAATGTGGTCCATTATTGCCATCTACTTTCTCAAAAAATTCCATATTTTGAAACACGAGGCTTTTCCAAAACAGGCAAAATTTTCTGTTTGTTTCATGAGTTTAGGGGCTTCAGGGGGAACAGGCCTTAAAATACAAGAATAAATGCCACACCCTGAAAAAAGCATTCACTTTCAAAAATCTATATTTAAAGAAAGAAAAACAGCCCCCCAAAAGGACTATAAATCTGCTGACATTTGTCATAATAGGGTAATTTTGTCATTTGACAATCTATGCTAACTGTCTAAGCAATCTATTTGCTTTTGTTGCATTTAAATGTGAAATACCAGAAACGCAGCTAGGGCAGTCATATCATTCTACTATGTATACTATATTTTAGTTTCAGGTTTATTGAATCTTTCATGAACATATTAAATAACATAATTTTGGAGTAAAACTGTTTGCTTTTACTAGGACATATGTCAGGTACAAGAACAGTAAGCATGACAAAAAATAAACGGACTTAAGAAGTGACGGCTTTTGGTTTATTTTATTTTATTTGTTAACTAGGGTTGAGCACTGATCTCCACCGACCTTTTTCAGACTCAGCCAAGGATCACTGCCTGGTTAAGTGACTTGCTCAGAGTCACACAGGCAATGGAGGCTGACAGAATCAAACCCTGGATCATTGGATCACAGAACAACTCATTAACAGATCCTTAATCTTCTTCACCAGCTGCCAGATTGCCTTTAATAAACAATGTTTAACCAAAGCTTAGTATAGAAAATGATAAACATATGCCGTTAAATTCAGAAAGGCTTCGCATGATGCGGATGCCTTGACTCAGGTTTCCCATAATCTATTAAGCTTTCCAGATTCATAGACAGTAATACCACTAAGGTTTTCCCCTTGTGGGGGCCTCAACATGGGCAATGATCTTGCAGGTGAAGCCTCATGGTTATGCAACAGTCCGGGTGGGGGAGTGGCTAATTCCAATTAGCCATGTGCCATCCCCAGAAATGTCCACGACTCATGATTTTCTAAATCAGGATCACCAGGGAATTGTTCATCTGAATAAAATTTTACTCTAAGAGAATAAAGGGAGTACTCATGGTGCAAATCACCTCACTTGAGACACGTGTGTGTGTGTGTGTGTGTGTGTGTGTGTGTGTGTGTGTGTGTGTGTGTGTGTGTGTGTGTGTGTGTGTGTGTGTGTGTGTGAGTGTGTGAGAGTGTGAGTGTGTGAGTGTGAGTGTGTGTGTGTGTGTGTGTGTGTGTGTGTGTGTGTGTGTGTGTGTGTGTGTGTGCGCGTGTGTGTGTGTGTGTGTGTGTGTGTGTGTGTGGTGCCTTGGCTAAAGCAATGCAGAGACCACTAGAAAGAATATTAACGCACTCAAGTCTGACAGCTCTGGTACTTATTCAGAGACATGGTGATGAGCTAATAATGAGGTATTTCTCATTGTGGCTATATTGTCTCTGAATCTCATTTTCTCACTATCATACTAATTGAAGAATGCACAGTGGGCCATAAGCACGACCAGTGAGAAATTTAATGAATCCAGAGGTTGGTTTTATAAAGCAAATCTCTGATGTAATGTCTGACTTATATATGTGTATGCAGATGCATTAGTCTGAAGCATGTTCATCACATTTCTATATAATTATATTCAGCTTTGATTAGGACAGTTATTGAGTACAGTGTCCCCTTTGGGATGTACCTCACCAAACAACCACAAAGACCCCACAAGTTTCTGACTAAGAAGATCATGGGCTTAAATATTCTAATCCACAAAAAAAAAACTGATAACACTTTCCCATTAATATTTATTTATTTATTTATTTTATTTAAGATTTATTTACCGGGAAAGTCTGACTTGGACAGAACCAATTTTCAGCAGAGGCTTGAGGAGAAATGCTCCAGACATATGTCTTTGGAATGTAACTTATAGATAACTAAGGGGAGATCTATGTTTTGCCTTCCATGCAATTAGGGACCTAGTTATCCTGGATATTATGTATTTTCAAAAGTGTAATAGCCCCACAGATACCAGGAACAGGGACCTAAACCTTCACCAGCAAATAAAAAAAATGTGATGGAGAGATAGGTTAATCACTTAGAACCTCCCTTACCTATGTTCATCACATAGAACCTCCCCTACCTCTGGAACAGACTGCCCTTACAGATTAAACAGTGTAATATGTTATCATCCTTCCGACAGAACCTGGATGATAGGGTAGGTACTCACATATGCACCCCAAGACTGACTAGGCTTGCCATCCTAGAGAAAGGGGAGAGGGTCTAAGGGTGGGTCCTGGCAATGTGTAAATGGTCAGGGGACTCAGTTGCATTGTAATTTATATGATTCCAAGCAATCCAAGAACACATATACATACAGTTTAATAACAGTTTGAACCAAATAAATTAATTTGCATCAGTTCAATATATGTGTCATTTTCGCAATGACACATGCCTCATTAGTTCAGGGAAGACTTCTGTAAATGATTTAATCACATGTAGATGCGAGTACCTGTATGGGTTGTAATAATTGGAGGTGCAGTAAAAAAAAATTTTCTGGAACAGTGCACTATTCAGAAGGGAGAAGAAAAAAGAACTTGCAGAAGGATGAGGGACAAACATCAGCTTCATAACCATTTGGCTCAGCAAGTTTTTGTCAGAGATTTTTTAAAACATTCTTACACTTTTTTTGTTTCACTTTTAGCATGGGGAAAACCAAATATGCTGTCTGCTTGCTGCCTAAATAGATGTGAACCATGCTAGCATAAAGCAACAGCACACATGGAAGACTTGATCAGTGTAATGTGTCCTATCCTGAGCTACTCTCTGATAATTGTTTACTAATTAATAAAAAAAAACAGCTGACCAATGATATCTTTACAATAAGTAGGATTCATAAATCATAAGAATGTATTCTATTAATCTTAATGAACTAATGACTCTTGTTTTTTTTTTCAACAAAGATGCCAAGATGATCAGTTTAACAAGGATGTTTCACTTGCAATGTCCTGCACAGAAAGAGACTGTCATTTGCCATCTAGGCAACATGATCATGGTGTTTTTAAGGAATGTAAGCATCTCAAAAGTATTCCTTCTGTAAAAACAGAAACAAAAATATATACAGCAGAGGTCCATTCGTGTAGCCAGGGAATTCAGAAGAACCGTTGGCACCATTTACCAGGATAAAAACTACAAGCTGTACTGCTCTGCAACAGTATAAGTGCAAACGACTGTACCTCATGTGCCTTATGGACTAATTAAAAAATATGTACTGGGGCCATTTCTGGTAGAAGTATTTTTTTTTCCTCTGATAAGAAAAATGTTTCTTGTTCTGGTGGATTTTGAACTATTTATATCAACCTTAAAAGGGGCAAAATGATCCTGCGTGCAATTTTTGCATTTGTGTAAAACAACTTCGCAGAAGCTGAATATTACTGTCATGATCACATGATCACAGTCTGTACAATTACAGCTGTAAATGCTTCTAGTGAGATAAAATTGTAGTCACACACAAAAGAATTATATATTGAAAGTGTAATGTATTACAAACAAAGAAGAATCATCTAACAAGACTACTGTATTTGAAATACCATAGATATACCAGAAAGAATTTAGTGTGTTTCTTTAAAAAACACAGGACAATCAAAGTTTTGTTTTAGAATCAGAAAAGATCCAGTTCAGTGAATAAAGATTTTATAATAAAATCCTTAATGAGTATTTATTATTTTTGTTTTTTGATGCTAATACAATTAATTGTTTAACTGTATGCCAGCAGTAACATTGTTTTATGTTTGCTGCAACCTTCAGAAAAAGATGGCAAGCCACTGGAAATAGAAGGGTCCCTTCTATTTTCAGTGCCTTGTTGTTTCTTGGTTTATTTTGGACTGAATACTTTACTTTGTTGGCTGCACAAAGGGATGTTAGTTTGAAACATCAAGGTTGTTTAATGTTTAAACTGATGAATGCAAAGTCTCAAATTTCAACATTTTTCTTTATTTATATTCTTTTCAGGTTTTGCTAGAAGAGTCTGAGGAGTCAAGTACCAGGTTGAGCAGCTTGATGTGCTTTGGTAGTTGAAAGTCTTGCAGAATCTGTGTTATTTTACTTGCATTAAAGATAGTCTCTTCCATTTCTACATTTTAAGGCTCACACATGTACCAAAGATAATGCAACACTCAAAAATGTGTCACATCTTTCTTATTTATTCATAGCATACTGTTGCACTCAGTTTTCACTAAGTGATAGTCATGCAGGTATACCTAATGTGTCTCTCACTTCAGCCAGTCCAAAAGGAGAAATAACAGCTGCTGATTCCTAGCTAGTCTTTCAGTTCTACCTGAGGCTGGTCTGTTTGTCAGCAAGGTTACAAGTACAATGGGTTATAGGTTATCCTCCTTAGAAACAGAGATTACTATTAAACCTAATTCAGAGTCAACACTTCATTAAATTAAAAAAAAAACTGTTAACAGGTTTCTGTCACAACAATATAAGTCCATTTAATCAACTGTATATGTGAGAATAGTACAGGACTAAGACATGGTAGCTGTATATTTTGCTTTGTTATAAAAACAAATTAGAGATGCTGATTTGAAAAATACCTAAGGGTGTTATGAGCACTATGGGAATTCTCACCATCTGGGAGGGAGCCAGTGGAAAGCAAATCTTACTAAAAACACAATTGAACAACTCCTAATACAAACTGCAAAGGAGTTGCAGATCCACAATTGCTAAAGCAGGTTCCACATACGATGACCTGGTTAAAAATCCCAGTATTCTGTAACTTGCTGCATCAGGTGAGTAATAAAATGAGGTTTCATTTTGGTGTGCTGTTGAAGAAAGCTTTTTCTGCTGGTCCTCCTCACAAGCCTAATGGAAATAAAAAGCTAGTAAAAGCTAGAAGACAAATCTAAGGAGCCAGATCTTTTACTTCTTAGTCTTTAGTGGTCATCAAAGCAGATAAACACTGTCTGCTCTTGGGATTTGTCTTCAAGCTTTTGCTAACCTTTTTTACTTCCATTAAGATGTAAACAAATGTAAAATAAATAATCACAAGGAGGACCAGCAGAAGAAGCTCTCTTCAATAACTCACCTAGCTGAAACCTCATTTTATTAGTCGCCTGAGAGAGGAAGTTACAGAATACTTGGATTTTTAACCATTTCATCGTATATCTGCATCTAGCTTTAGCAACTGTAGGTTAGCAACTCCTTAAGGAGTTTTTTATTAGGAGTTGTTTAGACAATTATACCTCAGTGTCAAGTATCCCTTATCTAAGAACCATATAACAGTGAACCTTGTCATCCACACTCTCTGTAACAAGTATAGATTGCTACTAAATGTTTACTAGTTTGGATAAAAACACCATGTAGTTTTACCCATTTTTGACATACAGTGGTAAAGAACTCTACATTGCTGGAACAATCATGCTATACTCACTTTCCCTGATTGCTAATCTAAATGTTTGTCTTTTCAGCTTTCAGAGCTCCTTGATTTTTATTTATCAAGGTATATTGATGACATAAGATTTCTGATTTATTTGCTAATAGAAGATAAGATACTCTGAAATCTATGTTAGCACCTGGGCAGAATGCCATACTAATTAAGATATTCCTGATGCTTGACCACCAAAAGTTCCTTCTAAGGTACAAACAGCTTTTGTAAGTATGGGAATGATTGGGAATGATGGTGTCCTTCTTCTTCTGGTCCATGGATAACTATATCTGCCAGACGGAACTGTAGAAGCTATGTGTAAGGACTCTTGTCATGAAGGTGATATAAATCTTAAGGAATATAGGGGAAGAGGTTTTTCAAACCTAATGACTCTTTCTGCCTTAACTTCCTGATGGAATGGATTGGGACATGCACAAGGTAATAGTATTTGAATCCCATTTAGAAATGCAAATTCTGTAGTAAGCACATTAGCTAAGATGAATTCTCCAGGAATACTTACCCCTAACAATAAGCCTACTGACCATCATCCAGAAGCTGCATGCAGTCAGCAATTCATTCAGTTTAGTTTGAATGAACTGAGCCTTAACTCCACATGATCATAAATTCATAATTGCCTGTGTTATAGCCAGCTGGCCTGCATGGTAAACAGACATCAAAAATATTTATTTTATATGCATTACTTTCCATCCATGGATTATAATTTTTGTTAAAGCTTGTTCCACAGTAATGGTGGCATTTGTGTGAGGAATCTAATCCTTTTCTAGTTTTGTTAAGAGGTGTAACATCTAATAAATGTTCATGATGATCTGGGTTTTTTTTTGTACTCTTGTAGATATCAAAAGCTAAGGAAGTACACAATACTTCACTATGAAATGCGTTAAGCTTCAGTGGACTCTTCCTTCTGATGAATTTATATGTAAGACTCTGAAGGTTCAGAATATGTAACCTAGACGTATGTATTGTGTTCATACAAGATGTTTTTTTTTTTTAATTATCACTGGATTTTTGCAACCATGATACTTCTCTGGTCTATAACTAGCTATCTGGTAGTGCAACTATAAATTTTTGAAAGCTAAATGTCAGGAGTAACTACTTTACCAGACCTTAATCCTGTCTAATTACATATTGATCTGGTTCTTCTCCAAGCGAAGATGGGCGCTCTTGGTATAACTTCAGAAAGTGTCACTGACTTCCAAAATAAGTAGGTCATACAAAGGTTTTAAAGAAGCCTGTCATTACTAAAAGATCCTTAATGGTCATAATTTTAAAGTACAACTCAATTAACCTAAGTGCTTTATTTTCTTAAATGAATTATATTTGTTTCTAATCCTATCACTAATAATCAAATCACCTAGCTCCTTAATTGTTTTGATAATGTCCAGTGGGATATTTCCAACTGTGACCAGTCTCTTGTCTGTACCTGATAGCATAGGTTCATAGGTAGGCTCATAGGTAGGTACTAGGCTATCGGCCCAAGGGCCTACTTAAGCCTAGCCAACAAGGTTCCCTGGTTTATGCCACCCATGAAAGTTATTGAGAAAAGAGAAGCATATCTTTAAATTTTTGTAAGCCAAATGTCAGGACTACTTTACCAGTCATTAATCCTGTCTAATTAAATATTGATCTGGTCCATATGTATATTTAATGAGAGCACCATCTATATCTTTACATCATCTGCGTACTTCAAGATCCAGGATCTCATTGTTGCTGAAAAGGAAAGACCATATTAAAATGTATGGGTATCATTGCTGTTCCTTGAAGGACTAATTTTATGTTCATCCAGTCTGAGCAACTACTCAGCAGGACTACACTTTGTGACTTGTTAACCAGTTATCACTCAATCCACTTTGCAATATATCTGTTTACCAACAGGTTGGTTATGCTGCTGATTATACCAATGAGTAGCAATGTATTTAAAGCACAATGTGAAGGCTGTCACTGCTGAAAAACCTGTATTTGTTGCAATGCAAACTGGGAAAATGGAGAGATCTCCCATCAGTGAACATACCTCCTGCATGAGCAATGCAATCAGATATCTCTCAAAGTACATACGAATGATTAACATAAAGGTGAATGGACTATAAATTTAAACCAGACCTACCCTACCCAACACAGACAGACAGCTGAGTGGACAGCTTCCATAAATTTAGAAAAAAAACCCTCTTCAAGTAAAGCATGAAAATGCATCGCTGAATGATCTGATAATGTCTCTTTAACAAAATTAATGAAATTACCAGAATATGTATATATGGTCCCATGCTCCCATGCTAGAGATCTTCTTACCCTTCAGTAGTGACTGGACTTCAGTAGGTATAACTAGGCAGACAGAGTTAAAGGAATAAATCCACTACAATTCCGGCCGATTGTATCAGGAGCAGGTGGAGTGACTGAGCCCCTGGGAAAATTTATTGATTACATGACCAAAGAATACACGTCTTTATTGTCCCACGTCTGCAAGGATTCTTGGCACTTCCTCCGGGACATTCCCACCTCTTGCTACTCCCCAGACACCTTAATGGTCACAGTGGACATCAAAGATCTGTTTTCCAGCATCCCTCATCAAAAAGGTTTGGAATGGTTTGCCCAATTGCTAGGCCAGAAGACAACCCTTAGTAACAAAATGTCCAACTTGCTTACCGAAATGATGGAGATGGTTTTGTCCAACAACTTCATCTTTTTTAATGGTGAATTATACCGGCAACGCAAGGGTTGCCATGGGGGCATCTTGTGCATCCTTCTACGCAAATGTAGTATTGCACATGTGGGAGCATACATTCGTTTTAATACCCCCATGGAAAGATCACATTCTGTTCTACAGACGTTATTTGGATGACATCTGTATTTTATGGTCTGGCTCTGAAGGGAACCTATCTGAATTCCTTACACACATCAATTCAACAACGAATTTCCTACAATTCACACACACAGTGGATCAGCATGAACTTCATTATCTGGACATTACTCTTTACAAGGACTACAATCAGAAAACTTTCCATTCCAAACTACATCGCAAGGCAACATTTTCTAACTCCTTGCTACACTTCAAAAGTGCCCACCCACCATATCAAAAGAGGGGGATCATTAAGGGGCAGCTCATCAGAGCAAGTAGAATATGCAGTACGGAGAAAGATTTTGATTCTGAGGTGGAATTTTTGAAAAACCTTTTTTTGGAGAGAGGTTACCCTCTGGAACTATTTCTAACTCTAGCAGCAGAGGTAAAATCTGCACGACATTCCCTCTACAAACCAATACTAGGGGGGGGGTTTGTACCAGTGACCAACAACACACAAAACAAGGATACTGTTCACACTAACAGTTTTGCACACACATACTCATCAAATTCCTATGAATTAGAAGAAACAATCTTACATCACTGGCCGGTTTTAACCCTCTTTGAAGAACTAAAGGACTACATACCACCTAAACCCAGTTTTGTTCGTAAAAGAGGGGCTAATTTAAAGGAATTATTTGAAAGAAATCAAAGAAAAAGATGAAGGTAAAACAACCAAGGCTGGGCACATTCAAATGTGGTGCCTGTGCCCAATGTCATGCCATATCCAAAGAAACAGCACCATACCTCCCGTCTAGGAACTACAAGATACACCCCACTGGATTTTACACCTGTGCCTCTAGAGGAGTCGTATACTTGGGGATGTGCACCAACTGTCAAAGTTTCTATGTGGGCAAAACTGAGAGGGAATTAAGAAACGTATCACGAGCATCTTTATGACATGACCAGGAAGAAGGAAACCAACGCCTTCTACAAACACTCACTCTCCTGCCCAGAACCCAAAATCCAGTTTCTAGTTCTGGAACAGGTTGAGCCAGATGCAAGAGGTGGTGACTGGGAATCCACCTTGGGCTACCGTGAACTATTATGGCAGTTGAGACTGAATGCAGGGAAGCCACCAGGTCTGAATGGGATGATCAGCATTAAACTGGTCCTCAAGCTTAGGAGGGCTAGGTTATAACTCTCACACTTGACCCCCTTCATACCACAGCATCCCCACACAGCATATTAAATTATTGAACATCCACGGTTATAGGATTCCGACTAATAAATCAAATTCTATAGGAAATGTTATATGGATGGGCATTAAAAATATCTCACGCATATTTTATTGCATGTTTTTATCAGTGTAAAGTAATAATGAAAAAGTTTTTAACAATTCACTGACAATCTAAACACATCTTTAAGCATATTCTTTAACAATCTACAACCCCAATCAGACTTCAGACTTTTATGTTCTGAAACCTAGGAAACTGGCATTTTAAAATGTTTTTTATGGTTAGTCATTTTTATTTAAGTGCATATGTTATTGCAAACATTTCATTTTTGAGTTGATATAATGACTAACTTTTTTAACACCCAACTCTAAAGCACCACACCTTAGTACTAGATTTACTAATTAATTAATTGTATAATTGCCAGGCTATTTAATGGAGGTTACTGCACACTGCAATTTGTTTTCACTTGATAAAGCTCAGGATTGCCTGAGCGAAAGCGCTTGTGTGATTTTATCTGTGACTTTTGGAATACTTCAGAAATAAAAATACAGCCTTGTGGACTTTAGCAGAGTTCCGGTTCCTTTCTTCAAGGTCGTGGATTATTCTTTGCTTGTCTTTGGTTTTTTGTGCATTACTTCAGCTGTGTACACCTGCTTTTGAGAATTTACATATTTAAAATAGTATTTTTATCATCATTTCTTGCAAAACCTGTCATATATTTCTGTTTAACTGAAGAAATTGTTGTTTTTCAATCTCCTAGTTGTTTTTCTTTCACTCTAACTAGTCTTCTAAGGTAATTATTTCACCAAGGTGGCAAGGAAATCTTGTGAGTGCTAACTTTTTTCTTTCTGCTGAATGTATTTAGTGTAAAGTGACACACTTAGGCTGAGATGCAGAGAACATTCACTAAGCTTCCATAAACTGCTGCAGCTAAAATGGGTAGTGTAAGTGAATGTAGGAAACTGAATTCAGAGACATGATTAACTGCAATGAGGAAAGACCTCATTATTGGCTTATTTGCATGTCTCTGAATCAATTTGTGATACTACTAGAGCTAATCAGCATTTTCATATAGTAATCACCACTGGAAGTCCATGCATGGCATTGGCATAGTTACCCCCCCCCCCATTCATTCTCCCATGCATACATGCACACATTCCTCCATACACCTCCAACATTTCAGACACACATCTCATCTACTTATCCCCTAATTAACAAACTCCCACCATGGCAGACACACACACACACACACCTCTGCAGATACTTAAACATACTGCCACACATACACACACGCACACACACACACACACACACACACACACACACACACACACACTCACATTCCCTTACCACTACCTCTCCACTAAATTCCCCAATACTTAACTTTCATCATAATGTCTTGCATTAGACGTATTAGGGGAATTAACATTGCTGGCCATGCTAATTATGCACCCAAGTGATTTTCTGTATTGCACAGGTGCATATACCTCCCCCAACAGGCATTTATAGGGGTGATGACATGGCTAATTAGTAAATGTCTTTCCTTTGTCATGTCTCATTAGCATTTAGCACAGCTGTGGAAACAGCTCACCATGGTGAATTCACTGTCTGCGTAGAATCATTGTGATGAGCCTGCCTGTAAATCAGAAAGGGTTACCATCACTGGTTTTCTGCCTGTGTCAGGGATTACCACTGGCAGCAACCCTTTCTGAATCCCAACCTTTATAACTTGGATCAGCTTTCTATGCCACATGTAATAAAAAATATCACCCAGTTAGTACAATCAAATGTTTGCAATAAATTCACATACTTTTGACAGTAGTTGTAGTGCTTTTATTAGTAATACTAGGAACAGAGAAATTAATGCCACATGGTCAGTGTTCTCCAATAGCTATAAAGCTTCAATACATGTAAGGAGGTTAGGGACTTTATTAAAAGACCAAATCCAAGATGTTTAGACCACTAGTAGGAAAGGAGATTATCTGATGCAAAGTGTTTGTGTTCATGAAATCAGTAAATCCAGTTTCACAGTGAGATTCTGTGGGTCAATTAACCAGGTCTGCTGGTGGGTATATGACTTCACCTAGTATAATCATTAGTTCATGCCCTACACAACTTAAAAGCTACTCTAAAATTAGAAGATGTTGGTCCATGTTCATCACATGATTTTTGGAAACAAATAAGTCTGATTATGCAAAAGTTGCTTATATGATGAATAGCAATGACCATGGCATTGGTGTCGGGGTTAAAGAAAACTAATTGGGTAATGATACTTTTTTAGGACTATTACTAGTCCATCCCTGTTTTACACAGACTATTAATACTTAGATTGATTATAAACAACAAAAATAGTATGTGACAAATCTCACTATTTATTTGTCATTGTAACTGTATGCTGATTTAAATGTCTTTACATATCTTTCCAGCATCTTTTTTACTTAAAAGTCTAGTTTTGGAGCAGTAAACATTCATAGGCTAATTTTTCAAGCTATGTAGTACAGAATTCTAACAAAAAATTACTAATGTTAGCAGTTTACATAAGAATAATTTATCATCCTTATACCATGGCTGGGCTAGCCACTCAGCAGTGTTAACCTTGGCTGTAGATGGTTGAAGTGACACACTGACCCCATGTGCAAAAATGGGAATAGGGTTGTGGATGGATCATCCTTATAGCTGCAGCACAATCTACGTGATTCAAAAAAAAAAAAGATGCTGTTTCTTCTCATCTCAGACTTGCAAACTATGGCTAGGACATTGCTTGCAAAGGCAAATTTATGTTGATGTGCTTATAGACAGCTGAGGGGTTGTGAACATTTCACTCAGAATTATCCTAACTTCCTTATCTAAGGATGTTTTAACAGTGTTCTAAACTGATTTGCACATATGAACTAGAGGGACTATTATCATGTCATTAATTACTGTCTGAATAATGACACAGTCCTACCACTTTATCTCATGAGTGCATTTTCAATAGTGTATTTTTTTCTGCAAGTTTCATTTCTCCCAAAATAGGTGCATCCACTCTCTTGTTCTTCAACCCCAGTATTTGTCTAATATTTTAATAATAAATTACCAAGTACCAGCATTACATAATTTATTTGGAACTAGGAATAAATATTTCATATTTCTCTTTTGAGTTATCATGTTTATCTAAAGGCTGTTTGCCTTACAACTGTCATGTAGCTTGACAGAAGGTATTTCTACTTCTATAAATGCATGCTTTCTTTGAATACTGAGGGTAGCAGATTTTTGTAGTTCTCTTGCAATATCTTGTTTTTTTTTTTTTGAGGGGATGGCCGTTTAGCCTTCAACTATTGGCTTACTCAAAAGAATTATTTCTCTTTCTGCCAGTCATCAAAAGTGGATGATTTTCCACCAAGTGCCTTTGTTTTCAGTTTCTTTTTTTCCTTTTCACTGACACTGCAGCAAGAGATGTTTGCTAAGTCTCATTATCTGTGTTTGAAGATTATTTGCCTGAATGCTGGTATGGTGTCATGGGTAAAGATTGCTGTTCACCTTGATCTATGACAGTTTTTAGAAGTATATGAGTTGCAGGTGCCTGGCTGTTCAACTGTTTTCCTCATCACGTCAATAAATTCTAGGAACAGATAACTCATCTTAACTAGAGAAATGTCTTTGAAACTGTTAAGAATGTTTGTGTAGCTATTGTACTTTACTGTGTGTGTGCACTTTGATCCCCCTCTTGATATACTGGAAAATCTTTTCAAGATGAAAACTTTAGTTTCTCAGCTGCTGAACTGACAGATATGGAAGATGTAGCAATAGGAACAGTCCCTACTCTGTGTTTGGATTTATTTGAACAATATTCCTTATATACACAGCTGTTTTGTTCTTCCACTTAACAATCTTAGCAACTCAATTAGTGATTCAAGATCTCCTTGGTTGATATGTGATTTAATCTGCTGTGTCAAATTTTCCCCTATCTTTACAAAACATGTAACATTTCACCTTAGCCTGGATCAAACTCCCTTTGCACATCAAAAACATACCCAATACACAGGAATTCAAAAAAGCGCTGAAGCTCTGCTTAAGACCTGGACTTGCCACTGTAGTAAGTCTAGTGCAAACCACTCTCACTCCCACCCTGTCTATCCTCTGCTATCACTTCATTATTATATACTACAGCTTCCTTTTTATTCTCATTACCTCTTAGCTTTTAAGTTAACTAATACTTAACTTCCACAACTAATCTGCACAATGCTGAATCATGTCCTACCAGCCATGTCAAAATGATTCTGTGCCTTATTTCTAACTTGACTGTGTGCATTTAAACATAACTGCATTTTTTCCTCTATGCTTGGGAGCAATATTGCATTTAACTCTAATTGTATTATTTTGTATTTTTTGTATTTTTTATCTGCATTTGTGAGCAATTATCATTTTATGTGGATTTCAATCATATAACCCTTCTTTAGCATTTAACTTGACACACACTGTATATTTTCTGTTCACTACTATGAATTGTAACAATGTTTGTTTTTTCTGTGGAGCTTTTCTCCACGGGCCTCCACTGAAAAAGGCACTAGCTCAGATGGACTTTCCCAGTCAACAAATGTCAAATAAAATAAAATAATAAATAATAAATAATTTCATTCACAAAAAGATAGCCTTTCCTTCCACTAAAGAAAATCTATATAACTGAGAAAATTTGTGTTACAGCAAGTAATGTATCGTCAGGACTAAACGCAAGTATGAAATATGCAACACCCCCCCGCTGGGGAAAAAGCGAAAAAAGCTATTTCTACTTTATAGATCACATATACTCACTGCTAGCAAACTGAACACAAATATAAAATACTACTGTATAGACACGTTTCTAGTAATGATTCTAAAGAGGTTTATAACATGGTCTATATATAATCAAAATAAATAGCAAAGTTCTCTCTACATTTATGAAATGAAAAATACAGCTGACATTATCAATTAATTCAGTGCAGAGCACACCAGATAAAGAAATTAATAAATAACGATTTGACCAAGAAGTACTACTTCAGAAAGGTCACAGCAAAATACACTAAAATCTGTGTCAAGAAGTCCACCAGTAGTTTCAGAAGCTTATGTAATCTATAAGAAGACAAACATCTATCCTTTGAAGTGTCCATGATTTTAAAATGCTTGATGGATGTCCTGTACAACCGTGAAGTAAATCAGCACTAATGTGGTTAAAGATATAGGTTCATAGGTAGGTACTAGGCTTTCAGCTCAAGGGCCTAGGTAAGCCGAGCCAACAAAGTTCCCTGGCTTATGCCACCCAAGAAAGTTAATTTCCTGTGCCCCTGTTGAGCAGAGTCACAGAAGTGATCCCCGGGGTGTATTTCCTATTTCCCATCCACTCATCAAGATTTTTCTTGAAGAGTGCTAATAAGGAACTTTGCTTGTTCCAGAGTATAGGAAGTCTCTGGGACAGGAATCTACCCCACCAGCATGTCCTGTTTATTGTGGTGACAAGGTTTAGGTTCCTGGACCGTGTAGCTCAGAGGGATTGGGATTTCTTTAGGTGTAGCATGTCCAACAGCTCTGGGTTTAACATAGCTTTATATGTTAGGCAGAGATCTCCTCAGAGTAGGTGATATGCTACAGAGTAAAGCTGGAGTTTTTTTGAGACGGTCAGTGTAGGGCATCTGTTTGAGGCCAGTAATCCTCTTTGTGAGGTACTTCTTTGGCCTTTGCAGCTGCTGCAGATGACTTGTGAGGTACATTCCAAATGGGGCGTTGTACTCTATAATGGGTCTAATGAGTGCCAGATAGAGGGGAACAATCACCTCTTTTTTCCTGGATGAGAACCCTTTTGTGACGAGGTGTGCCACGTAGAAGGATTTCCTGACTACTAGTATGACATCTTCCTCTGCTAATGAAATTTATAGCTTTCTTCTGTGTTTTGGTGAGCACAAACAATTTCTCATAATTCTGTAGTGTTGCGGAAAACATTCTAACCATTCTAGTACTTATGCCTGCATTAAATACATTAGTAGTACACTCTACCTTAAAACTAGTATAAATAGAACAATCTCCATTCCTTATTTATGTCATTTGTATACCATACAGGTTAATGGAGAACAACAGAAAGCAATCTCTTTTATCATTTTAGCTCTCAGCTGAAACACTTTAACTGCTGAAAATGTACTACATGTAACAAGAAAGTTTAATTTACTTATACAAGCACGCCTACCTTGCTAGATATTCTTGACAGGTGTTTTATAAGACCTATATGGCAGTCCACATAAAATATAATTTTTTGTACAAATGTAAGATGGTACTAGTTGCTGTCATACCTAGCTGAGATGTCAAAACAGTCCTCTAAATACACCTGCTTTTATGCTAGCTGATGTTAGTTTCTAAATGAAATTCCGACTAAAGCTCATAGTTTTATACAGATGGGAGATTATATTAGTTGTTTCTTTACCTTGCAGTAGCGTTAAATCAGCCTCCACAATGAATCTTTGGTGACACTGAGGATTTTTATGCAACTTTAGAGTGAGTTATGCTATTTTAAGCTACCACTGTATATTGCTGCTTGCCAGCTTCTCCTGCTTGTCATACAAATGACATGCATCTTTTCAACTCTGCATCACACAGTTTGTGCAAAACCACTCTCATGTTCATGGCCACTTACTATGTGCATTACATAAATAGTAGCCTAGAAACTGTCAGTCTGTCCCACCAATGAAATTGTAAGTAGGAAAAGCAGTAAAGGCAGTGCAGCACAAACACAGGTCATCAGAGGGTTCTCATGTCAAACACCTACTCCTGGAAAACCCTGTGCCTCTTGGTTTTTTTACCCCTCTTAAATTTGCACTACAGCAACAGCTTTGCATAAATGAAGATGTTCTTAGGCCTTCCATTGGCAGCATGTCCCATCTTTGGCACTGAACAAGTATTTAACCTCCATAGCCAACCAGGGTTGTTGTCCACCCTCATCACTCTTCTCTAATTGGGGGAGGGGGATGCTATCCCTGACTTGTTGAGAGGAGTGGTGAGCTTTTCATAAGATAAAGGTATAATATCAATAGCAGTGAAATGGTCCTTGTCAACTGAATTCAGATGAAGAAAGGTATTGATTTCATTAGCAGAGGAAGATGTCATACTAGTAAAAATGCTTGGAGGTTGCATCTCTCAAATGACAAAAGTAAAGATGATTAGGGACACCTTTCTGCAATATTTGTGGCTAAACTATCTAGAATGGAGTTTCTGCCACAGTGAAGGACAGGATCTGTTTGGTTTGGTAAAGAAATGCTTAAAGTTAAGTCAAGCAGTTTGTTTTTAGTGGTAAGGACAAGAGATCCCATTACACCGGTGTTCAGATCAATGATAAGAATGCGACTGCTTTTCCAACCCCAGCACTGGAAAGACACACAAAATAGGTCATATATTTTATTAACTAGGAAAGTGAAAAACATAGAATGAGTTGGAGTTTGTGCTAGACTCAAAGGATGACTTCAGTAATCAGCCAGATAGGACTATTTGTAGAGTTTTTGTTAGCACTAAGGACACAACTGAGGTATCTTTTTCAAATGATCAGGACACCCTCCGCCAGGTCACGACCACAATCCATGATGGTCACTGCAGAAGTAGCTGAAGTTAGATTCCCAAACAGGAAGCATGGGAAACAGTCAGGTTTAAGCAATCTCTCTGGGAATGATGCGTAGAGGGGCCCAATGACCTCTTTAGGTCTGGATGCAAACCCTTTTGTGATTAGGTGGGCCACATAGAAGGATTTTCTAACCACTTTGGCAATGTGATTATCAAAGGAGAGGTTACTATCTACTTGGGTCTCCGGATCCCTTATTACGTCTTCCGTATTTAGGGGGCTACCACCTTTGTGGTAGTGTGTGGTTACTTTGTTTTTTCCAAAGGGTATGCACTTTTTGGCATTTAGCTTGAGGCCATGGTTTTGACACCAGGTATCTGTCTCAGGAGACCCTTTTGGAGGATGTCTGTGTCAGTTGGAGAGTCAATTATAGCTCCTAGTGTGCAGTCATCTGCAAACTTGGTCAGCCACAGTCCACCTTTGCTTGCCTATACTTCTGAAAAGCATATGCCAAACAGGAGGGTTCCTAGAACTGAGCCCTAGAGAATGCCACTTGTAACCGGTTTAGAGTCAGACCTAGCTCCCACAACTCTTACCATGTGGGTTCTGTCTGTGAGTCAGTTGGCAACCCATCTCGTGACGTAGGGGTTTATGTTAAGGCTGGTGAGCTTGTCTATAATACCTGAGTGGGGAATGGTGTCGAATGCCTTAGCGAGGTCTAGGTAGGCTGTGTGTACCACCTTTCCCTCATCTATAGCCTTGGTAACTGTCTCAAAGAAGTCCACCAGGTTTAGGAGGCATGATCTGCCCTTAACAAAGCCAAACTGGGTAGGGTCCAGTGTTTGGCAGTTCCAAATGTCTCTGTTAATGAGATCCATGATGATGTGCTCTATAGCTTTGCAAACCAAGCTAGTCAGGCTTATAAGGCGATAGTTCCTGGGGTCCGTTGTGGCTCCACCTTTGTGGAGTGGAATATCCATTGCTGTGCGCCACTCTGTGGGCATGTAGCCTGTGGAGAGGCTGAGTTTAAACAGTGTGTTTAGGTGAGGGGTTAGTTCATCTTTGAGCTTGTGTAGGACGCAGCCTGGGACACTGTCCGTTCCCACTGATGCTGTGTTTTTGGCTTTGGAGAGGGCTGTTTTAACCTGAGTGTCTGTGATTTCAGGGGCACTACATTCTTCTGGTATAGTTATGGGCCCTTTTGTGGGTGAGAGGGGGGTGAAGTTTGCTCTGAACCTGTCTGCCAGGATGTTGGCTATATTGGTTGGTTCAGTGTATTTTGTGCCATTCTGCACTAACTCCGACCAGATTGAGAATTGCCACTTAGATTATTGACATAGCTAAAGAATGCCTTGTAGTTATCTTTGGAGTACATGGTAATTCTTCTTTCGAAGCTAGCCTGGGATGATTTTATGAGGGAATGTAGTCTCTTGCTGATACTGATCAGGGATGTCTTCCCTTCTTGAGATTTTACTCTTTTCTGTACTAGTTTTCTCCTTCTATTGTATAGCTTGTTTATGGCAGGGGTCCACCAGACTGGTTTCCTTTTCTTGGAGTAGTGAGTCTTGGTTTTGTTTGAGATAGCACAATCCATCCATTCTTGTAGGTGCCCATTGAGTGCATCAGTAAAGGATTTTGCAGCTAGGACAGCATTATCCTTTAGCATGGGGGCTTTGAAACTTCCCACCTCGGTCTTAAGTAATGTGAAGTTTGCTTTTGAAATGTTTTTCATGCTGGTTTCTTTGACCAGGGGTGGTGGCGGAATGTGGATATCCAGAGTGATTAGTTTATGGTAAGATTTAACCAGCAAGGGGTTGATCTCCGGTGTGGAATACTGATCACCCATGTTGGTAATGACCAGGTCCAATATGTTGTCACCCCTGGTGGGGGTGTTGACCAGTTGATCCAGGGTGTTTGAGTTTAAAATTCTAGGAAATGTTGGGCAAGGGAGTTTGCACTTGAGTAGTTCTCCCAGTTAATGTTTGGGTAATTGAAATCACCCAATATCAAGGTGTTTGGTAGGGCCTTTATGTTTCCCACTGTTTCCAGGAATGTGGAATTGGGGTCCTGGGACATGGTGGGTGATCTGTAGCAAGCTATAATTTGAATAGCAGTTTTGCCCGTTGTTAGTTGCATGTGGATGATCTCTGAAGCATCATGCTGTGCCACTAGCCTGGAGGTGAGGGTATCCTTGATTAATATGAATACTCCCCCACCCTTTGTATTTTGGTCTGGGTTTTGTGGCCAAAATGTATGCTATGAGTTGTAGCCTGGTAGTGCTGGGGTGCTCTCTGGAGCCTTAAACTCATTATTAACATAAGTAATCACCATAATTGTGTAACTCTCTATTATTACGATTTGTTTTTGTTCCATGTGACAGTTATATGGTGATTACATATGTTAATAAAGTGTATTTAAGTGGTCTTGGTGGGGGACCATTTGTTCGGATGAAGTCCTGTCTACTTTGATGGACAAAACTCCTTAACAATAAATTATTTGTGTCATACAGTGAGCCTCTTGTCTCTGGTTGGAACAGTTATTTATTTTTTTTTTGTTTTCTTAGTAATTCTGTTTTGAGCTGTATTATGTAATATCAATAGATATATATAATGAGAGATGCAGAATTGTGACTTGCTAGTCAAGGGTATAAAAGAATCATTGTCTGGTTAAAGAAATATATTAAATATTTAGTCTAGCAAAGCACTCAAAAAGAAGCAAATATGCAACATTTTCAATACTTCAGATGATTATATTTGAAGCAAATCACTTAAAAGAAGCTACTAGAGCATGTAAATATGTGCTGCAATTTGCATTCTGAAACCTTAAGAAATAAAATGCAGTCCATTAGTACGCAGAGAACAAACCATCAGTATAAAAGAAAATACTCAGTCTGACTGAAAATGCATTACTAAGATGAAAAATAAAACAAACATTTTAGCACCTTTTATTAATAATGCAGGCCTACATTTGTAAGAATAATTTGTCTTCTTGACTGGTAAAATGATTCTGGGTTTTAAAAAGGAAATCAGTATTTTATGTAACATAATTAGATTGTAGTAAAATACATTTTCCAATTCAAAACTAATTCCACTGCCACATCTAAATAAAAGTGAAATCTACCAGCGTGAAACTGTACATTAAATATTTCTATATATTTATTCTAACATATACTGTATAAATAAGTTACTTTCTGCTGATTAGCTGAAGTCTCTGTTTTTGCCTCAGTGTAGCTCAGGGGTGTCCAACATTTTTGGCTCAGGGCCACTTACCATGTAGTTCAGAGGTCATTTACCATAATTGGCAAAGTTTGAGGATGCCACATTACCATGTCCAACACGTAACTGTCCATTCAAAACAGTTTGTTATAGGACATATTGAGGGCCAGTTAAATTGCTCCAGGAGGCCAGCTTTTGGTCTTAGGGCCACCTGTTGGACACCCCTGGTCTAGCTAAACTGCCTTAGCATCTCATTGTACTGAAACTGCACTGATGTGTTACTAGAAAGTTGTAATGTTACTGATATTTTCTAAAACTTTTAGTAAATTTCCAAAATATTCAAATGTTTTTAAAAAGACAATTCATTTAGCAGAGGCACAACATTTTAAAAAGTGGGTTTCATTTTTTTTTTTTTAAGTGAAAATCAAGGCTACAAAAACAGTTATTCTACACGAATATGTTTTATACTGCACTGAACAGTTTCCAGTTCATAACTGCTCTGATGACAGAACATTTCAAAACATTGACAAGCTTCAGAACACTGACACACTACGACTGATACGTCTGGTAATATTACACTGCCAGAGTAATAATCTATATACATAATGAGCAAGCAAAAAGAGATATTTCTGACAGTACCCCTCCACTGATCTGTTTGCTGTACTCATTGTTTAAAAGCTGAGATCACATCGATCTTTTGGCACTTTCCTTTGGCTTCTACCAAAATTCTGGTGTGTCAAAAGTAGTAAAACAATATATACCTGTCCTTTGGCAGGCTTGAGTTTTGTGTTTACCATCATGACAATGCACAAGTATCTGTACCTCAGCTCCTGTCATTATCTGGTTTCAAGGTATGATTACAGGTACTTCAAAGGAAGGAAGGAAAAAGTGGTGGCAGGGGATGGGAAATAGAAATTGGGAGAGACCTTAAGGTATGGTGGCAGAGCTCGAAGAATCACTGGCAAGAAAGAGAGAGCAAAGTCCCTTTTAGTTTGAAAGCAAATTTGCACAATGTATAATACCTGAATGTAAACAGCATAGGAAGCTTCCCAATTTTGATAATGATTTTTTTTCCAGTTATTTTTGTTTATTTAAACTGAAAAGCTTATTTCTGACTCATATTGCATATACTGCTTATATATGCTAAAGATAGTTGATGTCTTATTGTACATGCATCATAACATATTTAGAAAAAGTTGCAAGATAACTGTCAATACATAGTGGAACTACCATTGCATCTGTCTGTGAATTCACATTCTGTTCCTCCAATGACTTCAAAAGTAAAACAAAAACACTAAATTGGCTTCAGTTGAAATGAATATTATACAAAGTATAAAGGTGAGGAATTTGGTCCATGCCGAAGTAATCTACTGACCTACAATAACATAGCAATCGTGGTTTAAAGCTATGCCCCCCCATTATCAAGACCAATTAATTTTGTCCTACTCTAACAAAATCTTGAATGGTGTCTGAAAACTCATTTCATTACCATTGTAGCCCTGTTGTGAAGCGTAGGCTGAGATCATGAAAACTGCCATATCTTTACACTGGAATGTAATCACTATGACTTCATCATGGATTATAATGACATCCTTCACTCTATTCAGAAGTCTGACTGTCACTGCAATCTCCACACAATTTGTAGTCCGCCCCCATCCAAGTAATACACTCTAGATGCTAATCCAACAGATAATTGCAAATTGGGAGCTGTCATTGATTCCCACACTGACACAAATGTTCTCCACTAAGGGCTGAGATAGACAAACAACTGGTGTCAGAGCCATGAACTAAAACTAAATGCCAGGAAATGCATAATAGATGAGAAGTCATCCATACCCCGGTAACTATCATATTGACAAAACACCCCTTAGAGTTGACCCAGAAGTCAGGAGCTTAGGGACACACATAGGCAGTAATCTAGCCTTTGACCATCACTTATCTACAGTAGTGAGGAAATCTATGCTGCGCAACTTATAAACAAAGGTATGGCATCTAGGTCCAAGGAAGTCATTGTTCCACTGTATGCAGCATTCATCAGACATGTCATTGAGTACAATGCCCCCTTTGGTATGTACCTCACCAGGTATATCCAACAATTGGAATATCAACAGAGGTTCCTCACTAAAAGAATACAGGGCATAAGTAAAATATCTTATGCAGACCACCTCAAGGCCATATCCCTGTATTCTGTCTCCTACAGGCTGTTGAGAGGAGAGCTATGCCTGGCATACAGGGCATTGTCAGACCCCACTGTGATGGACCTTCTGCATATCCACAAAACAAACAGCACCAGAGTTAACCATGTGTGAAGACTTAAACCTTGAATGTAATATACATAGGACCTGCTGGAGAGACAGGTACGTATCCCAGAGACTACCCCATCTCTGAAACAGCTCCCCATCCATGTGAAGCAGAGTTCATCCCTAACCCAATTCAAGTGTAACTTGAGCAACTGGATGGGGAACAGGAAATTCATCACTGGTTTGGCACCTATGTCTCTAATGGATACATGTAAATGATTCATCTCTCAAGCCCCTGCTTACACTTATATGTGGTAGCAGAACTTGTCAGAGATTTGGGATGCATGGATAGGCTTAAAAAGGTCTTATTGGTTGCTAGCCTAGTAAAAACCTATGAACCTGTGGACAGACTTTGCATTGCCCTTCCAACCTGTCTCTTGGCTACACAGAATATCCTATCTCCTCCTTACCATGATGCTGTCTACTTTCAAATTATGTCCCATTAGTGACCCTATATTTATTGCAGTAATCCTTAGTTCATTTTGGCATCTTTCACTTAGCAACACTATCCCAAGTTAACCATTTGGGCAACTGTTCACAAGCCTGACAGTAACTTATGAAGCCATGACTGCAAAGATTTATGGTAAGCATAAGCTGTCCAATAAGGTCATGTAGACACCCCACCACAACCATTAGCACTGGTCACTGGAATAGGTAAGAGTAGACCATTGAATCAGCCCATATAGCAGCAGTAAATACCGATGACCATTTCTAGTGACATTAGTTGATATGGTAACATCACCTACAGACAATTTGTATACCTCTGAGTGGCTTACCCTGATGCAGTGTGCAGTCTGTGGTCCACATTCTTCTGTCTACAGGATACTGAACACAACAGCTAATGCCTAAAATGGTTGGTCCACATAACTCTTCCCCTGATAGGCACCACTTAGAGTCTGTGCTGTTGCTTAAGACTCAGTACATTTTTGAGTGCTCTCTGATGACAGACCTCTCAAGCAAAACTTAAGGCTGAGTTTGTACCCAATACCGTCCATCCCTTTGGAAGAAACAGATCTGGAAAGTAATTAAAATAATATGAAGAAGGTTTAGTTTGATGACCATCAAAAGCTAGAAATGTTTTTTCATTCACATACTTGAAGACTCTACTTTAGTAGAAACAATCCCAAATGAGAATGCAGGAAAACTAATAATACTTGGTGTTGTTGTTGTGTCTTTCAGCTTTTCCCAGTTAGGGGTCGCCACAGCGGAACTCCGGTCCACTAATGATTGGTAGTTGATTTTTACGTGCTGAGTTACCAGCCCTGACGCACAACCTTCAACAAAGGTACGCCCATTCATGCATGTCTCCACGCAGAAGATGTTCTAGCTGAGAATCGAACCAGACAGCATCTTACTGTGAGGTGACAATGCTACCGCAGCACCACCACCGCGAGTAGGAAAACTAATAATACTGAGTCATGTTTATTACACAGCCAGAGAAAATTAATAATGCTTATACAATTTTACAGTGCCCAGTTGTACAGAAGAGAATTATCTAGGTTCTTCTCACATACATCATCTTTTCTCTACAGATAAAGAGAGTCATCCAATGTCCCTGAGTTAGGTGTTACAACAAATCATATTAGAAAGTTAGTGCTTGTCCCAGAAAAAAAAAGATGGATGCAGAAATCAAATATTGTTAAAATTTCCTGCTTATTTTCTTAGAAGCACATACAAACAGACTTGAAAATGATTTTCATGAGCATCCACATAGCTGCCAAATTACAACATAAAATGATTTATAACCTTATAGATCCAGGAGCAGTTGTTATCATTATTAGGTAATTATTTCAAGGCATGCAACTATAGTCTAGCCACAGGTATTATGTTAAGATATTATGATTTGAAAGGCTAATTAGAATTTTAGCTAGGTCATCAGGCAGCAAGGGTGCACAAAAAACGTATTCACAAAACTAAGGCTACTAGGAGATATTAAGTGTCAGCCTCATCTGGAAATGCAGTATATGGATGTTAGTAGTACTGCACTTACAGTTCATCAGCACATACCAGTTGTGCCCCCTGACAGCATTATGCACCAAAGCAGCTGCAAACTTCACCATGTCCTGGGTATGGCTCTGATCATTTACAAACATGCACCAAAAATGGTCTAAGTTTGAATTATTTATATATCAAAAGTCATTGCGAATACCCTCTTTCATATTTTATTCTTATATGATGTATGCATGCAACACTTTATTCAGTTGCAATTTTCATTATTGCAGTATGCAGTTTATTTTATACATTATATACCTGGATCATGACTGAAAGGAGTCAACAGACCAGCTACCAGTAAATAAATGTATAAGTAAATATGTTAACTGCAATGTGGTGCATTAGTCTGGAGGCATAATACTATGCTCAAATCAGAATCCAGACTAAGAATTTCATATATGAATGCAACTGTAAACACAAAAGAAATGGAAAAAAAGAAGATCAGGGTGCTGTTGACTTCTTTATACACACACACACACACACACACACACACACACACACACACACACACACACACACACACACACACACACACACACACACACACACACACACATACACAAGCCCTCCCTTCACCCCCAAATGGGGAGGCAAACCACCATGCCACCTAAACTTGTGTATTCTAACTCCATGATTGCACCAACTCAAAGAAGTGAGAAATGTCCCAAATAAGGGAATCACTGTTGGCACATATTAAGAAATCCCACCAACAATGCTTTTTAGTGGATAGTAGTGATATGTATTATTTTCCCAGGTGTCTTGAGCTTTGGACTACTGCTGCATTGGGAATCTCTCCTGGGCTTCCTAAAGAAATTAATTTGTGTTACTTTTCTGCACTGTTATAGAATCTGACCTGCTATATTATAAACCTTTGAATCATATGTCCTGCAGTCCATTATCTGAGGGACAATATCATTATCTCTTGCAAGTTGCAGGTTTTTTTTTTAATGGTGCTGATTAATGCTTCCATGATTTTGACCTAGAATGATGGCAGAAATAAATATCTTAAAACAGTGTAGGCATGTTTTGTGGCATATGATCCTGTATATATTCTTAACTGTGGTTCAGTTTTTATGTTCTGTTGCAGTGGGTTCTTGATTAGCTTTTAACTGTGCAAAACATGACAGCATATCTTCTACCAGTGTGCAGAAGTCAGCAGATATGTGCTGTTAAGAAACATTAGAATATCCAGAACATGTTAAGAAACAATAGGAGGAACATGATAAAATTAGAGGAGCAAGCACTGGAAGTGGAGGTCTGCAGCACAGATACATCAATCAACAGGACAGCTTTAATGCTACTTTAGTAATGGAAAGTAATAAAACTGTCATGCTAATTATGGTGAAAATGTTTTATGGCTGAAACTTCAAACAGCTTATTGCTCTGTGTATATCTGTTGAAAATAATGCTGAACATTTGCTTAATTTGTATAAATCACAATATAACTGAACTAGTGCAATTCACTTACATCTTCTCAAGCCAACACCAAAAGGAGTTGGAAGTACCAGCTCCCATAAGAATTATAAACCATGCTTCATGTATATGACATAAAATGTACATAAAATCAGTTACCATTTCATTGTCTATATTGCATTTTGTTTGTCTAGAGGGGATATATCAAAGTACACATTTTGTTGTTACCTTCTACGACTATGTTTTATTGCTATGCTATAAATCTTTGCTTCAAAAAAATTGCAAAAACTCAGTCAGTTACAAGAGGTCATGTACTGAAGCTCAAGCTCACACATTCTCAGAATGCATGCACATGAACAAATTTGACAAAAATAAGCACTTTTGGAGAGGTGATAAACATCTGTGAATCAGCCATGTGGAAGGCAATAACCCACAGACCAAAATGTTATTAGTTTCACTCCAAAGCTGCTGCATCTCAAAAGATTAATCACTAAAAAGCAATATAATGCCAGTATCTCTCTTTCACTTAAGTATACCACCCAAACTAAACAAAAATTGACTATGCAAATCCCACTGTACAAAGAAGCAATCAACTCAACTCTATACAAATGCCATCTCAAGCCAGCATGCTCAAAAATGTGGATTGAACTTCAGAGATTGAGTAAGTGACGGTAAACCTCTTTTAAAATGTGTTTTCTTCTTCCTCTCACCTCCTTACACATTTTATCATGGTCTGAATGTCTGTAGTCATAATGCCTTGGTATGAAACCCACAAAACTGAAAATAAAAGGAACATAAACATAGAAATGTGATATTATACAGAGATATGCTTTACCAGCATAGGAAAGTGTTATTTATATTAAAAGTTACCCATTACTCCAAGCATACTGTCACTTCATCATTGTTATGCCATTTGACATCATGTTCACACAGAAAAGTCCCTCATAAAAGTTGCTTGGTGTCCTGGCCATGTTTCTTTTTGTGTTTATGAATATTTCTATAGAACCTCATGAAAGTAGGTCATAAGCTCAGAGGAGCCAACTGATCCAATAGAAAAAAGTAAGTAAAATAAACTTATTGTTGGTTTCTAAAAAGGATATTAGCATCTCTCTATAGATTTAAAAGTAGATTGTACACAGGGCAGGATTCTTCCCTTGATTACTGCTAATTATGTATAGAGACTATAAGACTAAACAAGAAAGGCTTTAGCAGTGCTTTATTATCAAGTGAAACACTTCCTCTCTTGACACGTATGTGGGCATACATTCCCTCCAACTGAATTCTTTCAAGTCTGTACTCAAACTCCCAGAAGTTTTCTCCTTACAGTTCAAACAAATATTCATATATTTCTAGAACTAGACAACTATAAATGGCAAACTGTTCAGCTCAAAGTAACCTCTATAGTGATTGCATTCATTCAGTGCTAGGTCTTAAACCTGGATTTTATAAAGTACAATAACCAGAGTACATATGACTTATGTAACGTTGTATAAGCAGCTTATGATATCTGAGTAAAAAGTCAAGCAGGACACATACTGCGAGCAGCACCAGCAGCATTTTCGTCATACAGCTGTGAGCTTTCATACAAGGCTAAGCAGTTCTGTTTGTGTTATCTGAATATTGAGATGTTTAGAGAAATATGAACATTATTACAACAGTAACAAATAATATTCAATCTTTCATTATAAGCAACAGGCCAGATGCTAAATATCAACACAGCATGGTTTTGGAATTTTTAATACAAATATGAACAAACAGTATTTGATGCCTAGAGATGTCAGTAGGATGTAACTGCAAAAACACCTAAGGATGTCACTCATCTGTAATAAGTTAAGAGCAGAAGGAGACAATCAACTTATTTAAACTGAATGTGTTTAATAAAATACAAATAGTAAAGAGCCTTCCTTTGATCCTCATCAGATTTTTGTGTTTCAGGTAATATTTTTTCTTCATTTCTGAATCTTGGAGTTTTGCTGAGCCATGTTCCATAATAAACTAAATGAAATTACCTGTGACTTACTGGAAGAATAGATTTACTCAGCACTAAGGGGGAGGTTAAATGCCATGAATAAGCAATTCTTTGGCAGTGCTGAAGAAATAATCATGATGGATATGTCCTTTTCAGTAATAATTTGAAAATGATGGTAATTTACTACTTCAATAATCTGTCAGATACTTTATTTCATATATTTACTGCATTCTTAAAACTCTGTGTTCTTTTAAGCTTTTTGGAACATTTTCAGTATGATTTGATATAGCTGTCAGAACCTCAGTGTTTATTTCCAAGGGGATGTAAACCATTTGTAAAGGCTTCAGAAACTGACTACTTAAAGATGGCCTCTGGTTGCTCAATAAGGCATTGTCTGAGCCAGTTTTATTTAAAAGGCTATGCCTGGAACTCACCTTGTGGAGAGGGAGAGCTAAGACTAGACTAGGCCACATAATACTACAAATAAATGTTATTAATAGCATCTAACATTGGATTTGGGAATCTAATGCTAAAAGTAAATAACAATAATAGAAAAGGATGATAACATAACCATTCAAGATCATAGAATAAGCTACCGTTTATATTCAGAATACGTTATTCATGAATTTGTTTCAAAAATAGCATTGATAGATATATACACTATGTGAAGTAGGAAATAACAACCTAAAGTTATGTCAGTCAAGCCTCTTGAAGGCCAGTAAGCTGTGAGCTGTAAACTTGACAAATTTGTAAACCTATGAATCCATTTTCTTTGAAATGAACGTGATTCTGCCTGATTAAAAGACATTTCTTCCCAGCGGGATAGAGATATATTAAGGGCTAAGAGATGCCATTTAACAAAAGGTAACATCATCATAGAAAACAAACCTGAAGGACATTTCAATTTGTTGTAACATGACACTTGGAAGACTTTGGTGACCTATGGAATCATTGCCCATTTAAATAGTTTATGGTATTCTAGCTTTTTTGCTTTCTTACATTATTTGCCTAATTCTATTTATTCTTTTTTGCTTCCCTTACCCCACCACATCTTTTATTTTTGGTTAATGTTTTCATTCCAGACACTGTCTTACAAAACTTTTTTCCATCATTGCTGTATTTTGCACTGATCTTTAATGTATCTTTCATGACTTTTATTATTCTTTTGATCTTAGGAATGTACCAGCTTATCATGTCAGCAAATCCTGCATCTACCTAGTAATGAACTTTGTGTCATTTGTAAAGCAGAGTGTTTTTTCACCAGTTTACTAAAAATAATAAACTCAACTGACCACAGTATCAATCCTATTTTATATAAATCTTGTTTTATTTTTATATTTTTCATTGATATCTACTGGGCATGCAGCAATTTGAATGAGGAATTAAAATGTCTTAGAGGGTGTAGGTGCTTTTCAAATAGTGTAAGGTGATTTTAATTTGCCTCATATTGACAGGGAGATTGACAATTCCAGTTTTTCATAGTCTTCTTTCTCAACTATTCTATTTGATACAGACCTTAAACATTAAGTGTTCCTCTCCCAGCAAGGTAAATTAATATCCTAAACATAATTTACATGAATCATGTTATATGAAGATCATTTACTCGTACAATGAGAATTGTTAAGAATTACTTGGGCATGGTCTCTTTTTTAAACACAGTCAAACCGATGTAATCAAATTGTATGGTTTCCACTGAACTAAAAGTTATTTTTCTTCAGCTTAACAACATTTAGTAGCATGGAAAAGGAGGACCATTTTGGTTAGCATGTTTACTGATTTTGCATGATAATCCATTTGAAATAACACCTTTAAATATAAAAATAATATTTCAATATCTAGCAACAGAGTTTGTTATAGCACACATTAGCTACCTATATAAACTATAAAACCCATTAACAAAAAATAATATATTGCACAGGCTTTGCAAGTAAACTCACTCAGAATATTGAAAGCAATTGTTATTTGCCACAAAAATATAAACAACTGTGGCAGGCAATATCAGTCTTCTATGTAAACCTAGCATGCAATGACAAGGAAATACAAATATCTTTTTACATATCATTATATCAACTACAAGGAAAAATCAGGACCACATCCATTTTTAATAACTGTATTAAAATTCGGAGGTAAACATCTATCTAGCCTCAATGAGCAGCTATCACAGATCCTACAACAGAGGTGTGATATGACATGCCTGAGGTTTGACAGTGTTCTGTTGAACATATAACTTATTTATTTGGAAAAGATGAATCACAGATTAGTGTTAAGCTGTAGAGTAAAGATGTCCTTTTACTAAGCCATTGCCAAAAACCTGAATTTTACACAAATAGTGAGCAAGGTGACAATACCGAAAAGTACTTGTCAGACACTTCACATTAGAAGTTTATTATAGCATTAATAACAGAGAAGGTGAATCATCCATGTTTTTTTTTTTTTTTTTGTAAATCCACAGTAAAAATTTGGTATGGATCCTTGTCTGTTTCTGTAATGGTTTTGTGGCAACTTATTGAGCAGTAGTATTCTAAAAGTCATAATACTGAATACAAAATCCTGAAACTTTACAATGTTAAATTCAAAATACCTACTAACAGCATGCATGTACTACATATGTACACTAAACCTGTAAATACCCAGTCAACAAACTGTACCAGTCACCTGTTAAAGAAACTCAGAAGCAAACAGTAACATTGATCCTGGGGGGATCCAGCTCAGTACACACGTAGGGTAGTAGGTATTTAGATTTCAGCATTGTAACATTTCAGCATTTTGACATTTCTGTATTGTACATTACTATTATGACTTTCAGTATATTTCTCTTTAGTAATTTGACATGGACCATTTTGTAAGACATGCTGGCCATTATTTTATCTTCTTCACAAAAGTAGTCAGAATTCTTCTCCACCTTTTTTATTTATGTATTTATTTATTTATTTTTTGCCCTTAGTTTCCTCCACTTCTTACCCAAACATGTTATTCACATCTTCTTGTCCTGACATACTTTTTAACTGTCCAGATTTTCACAAAATGTCCAGATTTTTGCTTCATAGTTTTGATCCATTCCTAATACAATTTACATTATTCTGGCAATCATTCTGAATTGAAATCACTGAATAATGGCATACATATTGCTTTTTCAGACTCCATATCCTTCAGAAATGTAAGGTTACATGAAACATGTTACTCTAGCAACTTTCTAAGTTTATAAGAATAATATTTAAAATATGTCCCTGATTTTGGGCCTTTGTCCTTCCCCCATTATTTTTGGCTTTGTCCAGATTTCTTGCACTTAGAGGTTGACAGGTATGTGTCCAGATGACTAGGAATCATTCTTCCTTATTATTACACTAGTATTGGGTAATTTAGCTAAACTCTTGTTTTATTCCAAGTCTCAGTAAAATCCATTGGTAAATCAAGTTCAGGAGCATATTCAGTTTGCTTTAAGTAGTTAAAACAAAACTAGTAACATATATCTGCAATTTGATCTTCTTCAGAAAGATATCGAACACTTCAGGTTTAGCACAGATTTATACCTTACCTATGTCTAGTAACACCTTGTGGGTGGGATGTTCAATAGACATCAGTGTTGCACTACTCAACTTCCACAAAGGTCTGGCATCAGCAGGCTGCCCCAGCTACCAACATGCAGCACCCTGTGTTTTTCCCCAATCTCCCCCAGGGAAATCAAAACATGGAAAAGTACCTCAAGGGTGTGTACCTCCCTCTTTCCCTCCAAGATGAGCGCATTCATCCTGTCTGGCTGAGCTCTCAAGTACTTGAGCCAGTATTTGAACCTGAGTCACCTGGGCTATAAACAGACCGTCATCCTTCTATGGCACTAGAACTGAGTCTTCTCATGCTTTTTTGAATGTCAGCAAATATCTACTTCATGCCTACTTGTGCTCTTGGTCTAATGTTCCACAGACAACCTGGAAGTATGATCTGCTTGGCAGGATGAATATCACCTCATATAATCTTTAAACCCTTTAACCTCCTGAGCCAGCAGAAGGCCTATGTTGCTGAGGTGAACTAAAAACAAGGAGCAAACAAACATTTAGACAGAATAGGACTTGGATATACTCAGACTCTAATATTATGAAGTTTCCGAAGCAACCTACTGATATTTTGCAAGGACAAGCAAAGGAGGGGCATAGCAACATTCAGTATTACTCTGTACTGATTCTTCTGATAATATGTCCTCCATCCCCGAAAAATACTTTGTTCACAATGCAGATCAAAAAGCTATAGGAAGCATGGGCCAAGAAAGGCATCTGTTCTACATGCATGCAATTTTTTTTTTTTTTGGGGGGGGGGTGAGATCAGAATTTTATTGAAGGTGCTGATAAATTTCAGCTCTGTTCCTAGAATACCTGCACTGACTGCAATGGTAATGCATTTAATCAGCCAGGGTAATGAACCAATCATAGTTGTTTAACTGCTGTTCAGTGTAGTTTCTGAACTGTAGCAAAGAACTTTTTACTATAGGTTGCAAATCTGCTTGCAGTACTTTCAGGCTCCTTTCAAAACTGTAGTAAATCACTCCTTGATACAGACTAACTAAGCTAATGCACAGCTCATAATGTAAAATTAATTGATGTGTGTGAGTGAGTCTGTGCATGCATATGTGTGGGTGTGTGTGTGTATTTGCTTGCGCATGCATACACAAGTCTGTGAGAGTGTGTGTGTGTGTGTGTGTGTGTTTGTGTGTGTGTGTGTGTGTGTGTGTGTGTTTCACTTCATTTTCGCTACAGCTAAGTAAAGAAGAATTTTTGATCCTCATTTAAAAATATATATTTTTTTGCACTTAAGCTGAAAACTTTTTTTAGTAGTCAACTCTGGAGAAGTGCCAAACAAGGTCATTGCCTTAGGTGCTAAACAACTTAGCTACTGCTTTGCTAATCAAAATGTCAACTATATTAACATGGTATTGGGTTTTGGCTGCCTTAGATGTCCCCTTTTTGCAAATACAAAGACAGGCCCCAGAAATTATTGAACCTTTTAAATATCCTGTCACTAAAGAGGACTTTCTCTTGTAAATTTCTTGCTGTAAAACAAATAAAGATCCTATAGCTTATGATCTTCCTGTTGATATTTATAAATATCTTCATCCTCCAGCATTGTAAATCCTCTGGCAGGATTGTAATTTAGCATTAACTGAGGGTTTATATTTCCCCATAGATGCAGGCCTTATTCCCATCCATAATTTAACCCTAAAAGAGACCTTCTACCATTAGATATAAACTTATCTCCCTCTTGAACATTGACTGTAAATTATTCATGTTTGTGTGGGAATCCATTCTCAAAATTGATCTCCAGGATTTATTAAAGGTAGGCAGATTTAATGGAATACCTTTAACGTTGTCAAATGCATGGAGCTCACAAAGATGGGATCAGACTGCTGGGTGGCTTTGGCCATTGTTGTTGAGAAGGTTTTTTTAATTCTATTAATTGGCCAAACCTCCTTGATGTCATTGCTCAGTTCAATATGCTTAGATTCTTGTACAGAGTGTTGAGGGCCTTATATGAAGGCTCAAAAGCATTAATACGTGTAGGTCCCTTTATCTTTCTATAATGTGGGGAGGTTGACAAGAGTGCCCCAGCTCCTTTGTTAGACTGCTATTGCTCCTTTAGCAACCACTTTATGACTTTCTTTGCATAAGCTGTGTTCTGACATTTTTTTTCATTAGAGATTCAAAGCCAGTTAGCCATCTTTGCAGATGACCTGTTTCTTCTGTCTAGAAATCTGTTGATTTCCATTCATATTTTCATAGGTAAGTACTAGGCTAGCTGCCCTTGTGGGCCATTTTAAGTCTCTCCATTTTCTCTTTTTGTGCTTGAAATAACATATCCTATTGGGTTACAGACTGGCCTTACCAATTCCATGGCCGATAATTATATATTATCCCTAATAAGAATAACTGGGATCATACCATAGATTATTTGAGGAGACCCATGTATGGGAATGAAACATTAGAAGCTACCTCTGTTCATTAGTAGTAAAGGAGGCAGTCCTGGGGACAATTTTCTGTTTCCCATCCATAGATCTAAGTTCCATTTGAATGTGACAGGGATGCACTTTGTTTTATGTGTATGGGGAATCTGTTCCAAAGCAGCAATATCCTCTACAAAATATTCCAGTCCTTCCAAGCCATTCTATTCATCCCTGAGGTATGAAGAGTGTTGATGGGATGGAAGCAAATATTTTGGTTTGTAGTTAATCCTAATGAATCACTTGATCCCTACACCAAGTTTTCTACATCTTTCAGTTTTCAGACTCATTATGACTTCACCTGGAATTCTCCTCCTTGCCTTGAACTCCTTCCTACCCATGATCATATTGCTGCAACAACCTTAAACAAGTAATTGATGCAAACCAGCATTTTTGCTGAATTAGGTAAGTGGTAACACTGGGTCCTTCCTGTGGAATTGAAATCAATTTTTGTTAAATCTATATCATAACCTAAGTACTTTATATTCTTCAGGCATTTACACATTGCTATCCAGCTAAGCTACTAAGAAAGTGATGCAAAGATGTGTTATCCTTCACTTAGGTCCAAAAAAAAAAAAAAAAAAAAAAAAAACAATAACCTCTTGAGGTTTTCATTACAGTTGGAAAAATGAAAGGTATCTCTGTATCCCTAATTTGTAGATAAGATATCAAGTTGACAATTTAAAACAATAACTCATTGGTTTCCAATGAAAATGACTTCCCTCTTAAATGAATACAACTTCTCACATGCTTTCTCCTCTTTAATTGCCCCACTATGCTGAGGACAGCATCTGCAGTAATCACAAAATCAAGAAATCAGTTAGTGTATCTTAATATGAAATCACTATATACATGGTTCTTGAAAATGCATTGAAACTTATAGATGCTGAAAAAAACAGTAGCATTTTACTAGTTTTGATAGACAGTCTTCTTCCATCTTCAGATATCTTGAACTCCTTCCTGACTAGCCATTGATCATTCAAGGATATTTCCATTTTTCGCCAACATTTTACTGGAAATCAAATGCTTTAATTTGGAGCCTTGTATAAAATATTTAGTCTGGATCCTTGTATAAAATATAAAATATTTAGTCTGGATGACTTATTTTTTTTATTATAATCTGATCGGTCATTATCTCAAATGTAGGTTAGTGGTATAGGCTCTTTCCACCTAAACATGGCCACAGGTTGGTAAAATACTTTGGAGATAAACTTGATCTTAATAAAGCTGCCTCAAAAACTTGTGGTCATTTTCTAATATTGATTTTAATATAAAACAGAATTTCAAAGTCCTGTATAACAGAGAGGGGGAATGCAGGCAAACGAATAACTAAAAAGTGGCAAATATCTTCTCTAAATACTTTATTTTTTACTCTGTTCATAAATGTATGTATTTTTTCTAGAAATGCATATAATTAAAACGTTCTGCCCTTATGCTTCAAATTCTTTTACTGATGAAGATTTCAAAATGGTATTATAGGCATATGGATACGTATTTTGGTGGTTGTCCCAGAGTGAAGAGCATTCAGGATGCATTGCTTGCAGGCTGCCAATTTCTGTTTGGGAAAAGATTAACTTATGCTGCCAGTTTTATTATACTCCATGTTCCACCAAACCAGAACATAATCACCCAGACGTTTCTAATGTTGGTTATTGTCCACCCAGATGTTTCTAATGTGGATTATTGTCCACCCAGATGTTTCTAATGTTGATTATTGTCACAGCAGTGAATGAAGTCATCACTAAAAACTGGAAGGCCACTTGCATGCTTAATTCAGTTGATTAATCGAAAATTATTAACTAAATTTATACTATGAAGATGAAAGTTTGGACAGGTTTGCATGCTGAATAAAAAGCAGCTCTCAAATATACCCCATTTATGACTTTTTGGGATGACATTTTGAATGAATTTGATCTGAAGCTCTATATTCTCCTTCTATCTTACTGTAGGACCTCCTTGAATCTTCTACTCTCTCCCCTTCCTTCACTACATGTTCATCAGTATCATATCACCCCATCAACATCATCATCATCACCATCAACCCCTTTTTCACATTTTATACATGGAGTTCGGGTGTCATATCAACTGTCACCATTTCTCTAATTTCAGTGCAATCTCATACCTGCTTCAATGATCACATCTGACTGTCACAGGTCTTTTCTCACACAATTTATCCATCTCTTTGTTCGACATCCTTGTTTCCTCTTGTCCTCTTCTTGTCTCTCTAAATTTTCTTCACTGAATTCTCTTCTGCTTTCCTGCACATGTGCCCAAACCACAGTAATCTGTTCCCTTTGACTTTATCTATAATTGGAACAAGTTTTGCTTTTGCTCTGATGTCCTCATTTCTTTGCCTGTCCCTCAGTGTGCATCCTACCACCCATCTCAGGCACTTTGTCTCTTTCACCTCTAGCTTTCTCAATCAATATGCCTTCTCTGACTATACTTCTGTACCTTACAGTAGTAAGGGGCCCAGTATTATTTTGTACAACTACCTTTTCATCTTCTTTGGCATTTTTCTGTCAAACACTAGCCCTAGCACACTGTGCCAACTGGCTGCAGCCCCTCTGATTCTAGCTTTAACCTCTTCATTCAGACTTCTCTTCTTCTCAACCACCGCTCCCAAATATTGGAAGCTGTTAACCAGTTCCACTATTTTCCCTTCTATCTCAGTATTCAACTTCTTCCAATTTTCTCCATTTGCTCCCATGGAACTGTCTTGTCTGTACTCAGTCTCATCCCATGTGCCTTCAGTTTTGCATTCCATGCCACTATCATTTGCTAAATTTATTGTACAGAGTTAACTTATAATGCCATATCGTCTTCCATCAGCAGCTTTGTTGATGTATTAGAAATGTACAGAACACTAAGGTGCGAAGATAATTAGATTAGAAAGTGCTACAAACAGTCTGTCACTAAAATATACATTTCATAAATATTTAGAAAATATGTGGTTAAATATTGCAGCTGTAAGTTAATTACTCATTTTTCCACACCCCCTTGCTTTTATTAACATGAAAGATGTTTTAAATTTAGAAAAAAAAAACATCAGTGGCCAAGTAGTAAATAATAAGAATGAAAAAGTACATCTTACTCAAACTAAACTGCACATGAGAAAGAAAAGTAACATATGCTTCATTCTGACTTGTATTTCCAATTGCTATAGTGTCAAAAATATAGCTAAGAAATTCTGGTCAATTGTCACAAGTGGAAGGAAATTACAAAATGTGATTGTAAATATCCTAAGGTCAAGAGTACAAGGTTATCTAATTTGAAGGGCATTTTATTTCATCCAGGAACATAAAATCAAGATGAAACAGATGACATAAAATTGAGTAGTTGCTACTGATGTAAAAAATATTTATTTTGTACATGTACTACTGGTACAAAAATCTAGTCCAATAGTGTTATGAATTTTAGAAACAATATATAAACATGCAGAATTCATAACACACAGAGGTGTGTCTGTGGCTGTATATAGCTACAACGTATGATATATTAGAAAGACTGAAAGAATATTTTAGCAATGTATAGGCTGTATGAATGAACATGCTGTTGTGATTAGGGATGACAGGAAAGATAATACTGTGTTTTATCACATTCTGCATTGTAAGGGCAGGTATCACAGCACCCCAACTAGGTTCTTAATAACAAAGTGATCAATCTCTCGCTTCTGCACTTCTTTTTTCTGTCAGACTTTTCTTTCAGTTTTCTTCTTCTTCTTAAAAGTTATGTGTCTCATATTGATAGATATTTCATGGGTCTATATTAGAAGAGCAAAGCGACTTAAGAGTGAATGCTCTTTTGTCGACACATACAACTCGAAATCTGAAAAGAGAGAAGTTACGGAACAGCAAATTTTTTTCCAGGGAAAAACATTGCTGTTTCAAAAAAAAAAATTATAAAGACAAAATAAAGTGGCGGGCTTCTCCCCCCCACACCCCCCTACTTAAATATACCAACTCCGAGATCACACCATGGTGAAGAAAACTGCAAAGTCCTGAGAACAGCCCAGAGATTTTTTTCCCTGGGAAAAAAATCTCTGTTCCCTAACTTCGCCGTTTTCAGACTTCAGGCTTTACGTGTTGATGAAAGAGCATGCGCTCTTCTAATATAGACCCATATTTCATGCGTTTATATTGAAAATTATGTTAACATCTGAATAACTGCAATTTCAGCAATAAGCATGTATTGATTATCACTGGCATCTTATATATACATGCTGTTAGATTGTCTGCTATTTGTTCTATTGATTTCATTGTTATAATTCATCATTATTTCATTTTATAATTTAATATATACAAAAATTACATGAAATATAAACTTTTAAGTAACAACAAATAGCCTTAAAAGCCATATGTCTTTTGTTAAATTCAAATAAGTTATGATGAAACTATTTTACTGCATATATCATTGCTATTTCACCCATACCATTAAACCAAATGAATACAAAAATAAACTGTTAGCCATCTTATTACTCTGGAAATGGTTTCAAATGTAAATGTTTAGTCAGTGAAACCAATCTTAAAACTGAATAGTGTGCCTAATCTCCATTTTCAGTAGCTGTTTCATATCAGTAAAAAATTAGTTCTGTTTCTCTTACCCTTCAGAAATATTTCAATGCCATTAAAACTTGTCATTACATTGCAGAATATGGCCAAACAAAGCATTACCCTTTTCTTTAATCTCTAATCACAATTTGGTCATCATGATTTTATGTTCCTGGATGAAATAAAATGCCCTCTACATTAGATAACCTTGTACATTTGAACTTATGAAGAATAATATTAGTTGGGGACTTAAACTGACTGGAATAATATTGATTCAACAATGTTAGTAAGGAAATTATTCACAACACATATTCAGGAACAACAATTGCTTCAGATTGTAAAACAAACTACCAGGGGACAAAACATACTAGACATTGTTTGTATTCCTAAAATACTGTTGCTTCAAGTCAAGTTTTACCACTGTTGATGTGCAGTGTTATAAAGGTTAATTTGTTGCTAGATAATTCTGCCAAACTAAAATCTAAACCAATGCACAGAAGGTTAATCACAGATTATATGGAAGCAGAACAGTCAGTATGTAAAACTAAATGGAGTGAGATGTTCACTGGAAAAACTGCAGATGAAATGTGGAAAGTTTTGAAAGAGAAATTGTTTGAGTACAAAAATGTCAAAAAAATGTTAACATCAGGATCTAGGCATAAAACATCAGGGGGGTATATTTCCATAAGAATAAGATTCCTGATTAAGGTGAGAGATAAAAAATATAACAAATGGAAGAGTGGTTGAACTGCAACTTTAAAACCTGAAACAAAAAGCTGGAGCCTTGCTGAGTCTAATTGTGGTGGCTGCCAAAAAAGCAATTACTAGAAAATGGAAATCAAAGTCTAGACCAACTTTACTAGAAGTGGTGAATATAGTAACAGAGATAAAACAACTGGAATTGGGGTCTTTAGAAAAGGGAAGGAGCAAACTACATAGGAAAAATGGGAATTGTGGGAACAATATATGCAGAGCAGGAATGAGGTTTAAGAGGCAGGATTTGAATGAGCCATGTAATGCTTAACTGACAATGACTGGATGGTTTATAAGTGATGTATAATGTTTACAACTACAGCTGTTTCAATTGTGTCTGTGATGTAAATGGTTTGCAATTAAAGTAATATAATTTTGTATATTTTTTATTTATATAGATGTAAGATTGCCTTTGTCCTATGTGTAAATTTAATAAAGATTTTTGGAAAAAAACAGATTAAGCATAGTGTGAGACAAGATCAAGAAAAAATTGAAGAAAATGTATATAAAGATATTGAGCATAATAGCAAACCTTTTTATAGCTACATAAGATGTGGAAGGAATAAAGACACACAAATTGATAAACTGTGCTCAGATTCTAAAATTTATTCTTAGACACAACAGATTATAGATATATTTACAAAATCTTATGCAAAACAGTTTGGTTCCACAAAAGGGTGATATGTTGTCCTAGTGACATCCAGTTAACTCCAGATGCTGGAATTAAATTAGATTATATTGAAAAATAACTGTACAAACTGGATCCAAACAAAGCACAGGGAGGATGAGGAATTAGTAACAACGACCTGAGAACATTTCAGCAAGAACTTATGGTACCATTATATCTATTATTCATTAGGTCATATAAATAGGGGGAGATTCCTCATAATTGGAGACATGCAATTATTAATCCTGTCTTTAAGGGAAAGGGGAGTAGGAAAAACCCAGAGTCATATGGACCCTTAAGTCTACTTTCATGCTGTGGAAAAATAATGGAGAAGGTAATATTGGATAAGTTATTGTCAGAACTGGATAGGTTGGGACTTGAAACCATATAGCAGCATGCATATACGTTCATAGGTTGGTACTAGGCTATCAGCCCTAGGGCCTATACAAGCCTAGCCATAACAATTCCCTGGCTATTTCTTCCCACACTATTTACTTCCCTGGACCCCTGTCTAGCAGGGCAACTGACATGATTCCCGGGATGAATTTCCTTTCTCCCATCCAGTCATCAAGCTTCCTTTTGAAGACGGCCATAGAGGCACTCTGCTTGACATGTATGGGCAATCTATTCCAGAGTCTGGGGAGTCTCTAGGTCAGGAACCTATCCCTCCAGCATGTTTTGTTTATTGTGATGACAAGGTTTAGATCCCTGGAGCGTGTGGCTCTGAGTGATTGGGATTTCTTTAAGTGTAGCATGTCCAACAGCTCTGGGTTTGACATGGCCTTGTATGTTAAGCAGAGATCGCCTCTGAGTAGACGATATGCGACAGAGTATAGCTGGAGTTTTTTAAGGCGGTCAGCATAGGGCATCTGTTTTAGGCCTGTGATTCTTTTAGTGAGGTATTTCTGTGGCCTTTCCAGTTGCTGCAGATGTCTTGAGAGGTACATACCAAACGGGGCGTTGTATTCTATAATGGGTCTAATGAGGGATGAGTACAGTGGGACAATGACCTCCTTTTTTCTGGATGAAAAGCCCTTAGTGATGAGGTGTGCCACATAGAAGGATTTCCTGACTGTTGTGGCAATGTGGTTATATATGTTGAAAATAGATATATTACCACCTGTAACATGATGTTCTATAATAATATAATAACAGCTATGAATGAAAAATTGTTCTGTGATGTAACTTATATAGATTTAACTTCAGCATTTGACAGCGTCATACACAAAACACTGATCAATAAATTAGCACAACTAGGTATTAATGTACTCTTGATAAGATGGCTGCATGGCTTACAAATAGGACATGGCAAGTAGCATACAACAACTGGACAGGTGAAATCCTTGGTTACAGTCAGGGTGTCCCACAGGGCTCTGTCCTAGGCCCTTACTTGTTTAGATTGTATCTTTCAGACCTATCTTTTTCATCTGAGGTTCTACAGTCTATATGCAGATGACCTGAAATTGGGTAAACTGATTACATGTGGTACATATAAGGCATGTCTGCAAAATAACTTGACAAAATTGACCATTTGGGCACAGAATAATAATATGCTGATAAATACATCAAAAAATAAGCATATGAGATTTGGGAGACATAAATTGACAGGTGAATATTTAATACAGTACACAGTGAAACTGTAGACTCATTTAAGGACCTGGGTATATGGCTTGATTCAGCTATGAGTTTTTCTAATCATATCAATCAATTGGTTAATGATAGTTATAGAACTATAGGTTATATAAAAAGATTATGAAGTATAGGAAATCAAAAATGATGAAGTCATTGTTTGTTAGTTACATTAGACCCAAACTTGATTATGAAATAACAATATGGAAACCCTATAAGAAAACAAGCATGAGTAAACTGAAAAGAGTACAGCGGAAATATACCCAGAGTATCCATGGGTGTGTAAATTTAAGTTCATAGGTTCATAGGTAGGTACTAGGCTATTGGCCCTAGGGCCTATATAAGCCTAGCCAAATGGTACCCTGGCTTTCACCACCCAAGAAAATGATTTTCCTGTGCCTCTGTTAAGCAGAGCCACAAAAGTGATCCCGGGGTGAATTTCCTATCTCCCATCCAATCATCAAGATTTTTCTTGAAGAGTGCTAATGAGGAGCTTTGTTTGATATAAATAGGTAGTTTGTTCCAGAGTATGGGAAGTCTCTTGGACAGGAATCTATCCCTCCAGCATGTTCTGTTTATTGTGGTGACAAGGTTAAGTCCCTAAAGCATGTAGCTCAGAGGGATTGGGGTTTCTTTAAGTGGAGCATGTCCAACAGCTCTGGGTTTGACATAGCTTTGTATGTTAGGCAGAGATCACCTCTAAGTAGGCGATATGTGATGGAGTAAAGCTGGAGTTTTTTGAGACGGTCTGAGTAGGGCATCTGTTTGAGGCTGGTAATCCTCTTTGTGAGGTATTTCTGTGGCCTTTCCAGTTGTTGTAGATGTCTTGTGAGGTACATACCAAAAGGGGAGTTGTACTCTATAATGGGTCTAATGAGTGATGAGTAGAGGGGAACAATGACCTCATTTTTTCATGCATGAGAAACATTTTGTGATGAGGTGTACCACGTAGAAGAATTTCCTGACTACTGTGGCAATGTGATTATCAAAGGAGTGACTACTGTCCACCTGTGTCCCAAGGCCTCTTATCACACTTTCGGTGTTAAGTAGACTACCACCTATGTGGTAGTTCATGGGTACAGAGTTTTTACCAAAGGGGATGACAATGCACTTTTTGGCATCGAGCTTGAGGCCATGGCTTTGACACCAGGCATCTGTCTCAGTGAGGCCCTTTTGTAGGATGTCCACATCATTATGTGAGTTATTAGGAAAGACTAAAATATCTGAATTTGTACAGGGTTTCTTACAGATATCTAAGAGGAGATCTTATTCAGGTATATAGGGCATTTAGAGACAACTACTTCTGGGAATGTTTGGGGTTATCAAAAAGTACTAGAGAATCATCAGAAAACCTATGTGGAGATTCTGTAGGAATATAAAGTGTACTAATTGGTTCTCTGACAGAATTGCTGATGCATGGGACAGACTACCAAATTACATTAAAGCATGTACTAGTTTAGATATTTTTAAGAACAGCCCAGCCACTTATTATGGGAACAAGTGTTTTGGAATATTGGCAAGATAGAAGGGCATTCATGTTTTCCTACTTGTGGTTCAATTTGTGTAATATATATCTATTGATACTCATTATTAACTACTGTTTTTACTGATTTTTTATACACTTAGAATATCTTTTGTGTGAATAAGAGCAAAGGGTTCTGGACAACAATGAGTCGTTAACTTACAATTGTAGTATTTTAACCACCAGTTTTTATAAAACTTATGATGTGCATGTTTTAGTTATTTATTTATTATTTATTTATTTGTCTTTGTTGACTGGCAAAAATCTGACTGGTTCAAACACATTTTCGGCAGAGGCCCAGGGAAAAAAGCTCTACAATTAGGTCACATATAATGTACATTTATAATTTATGGGTAAAAGCATCCATATATGAGCTTACTTACATGATTTTTTAACAATTTTTAAATATCTTTTATATGAACATAAAATTTTAACACAAAAAGAGAGAAATTAACATAAAATTGGCTAATTATTGAATAGAGAAATACCATACAGTAACAATGTATTTATAGCATGATGGTTGCATGGAAAAGATCAAACTAGGGTGTTTTTGAGTTTAGTCATAATTTACAGACATTCGAATAAACTGTAGTTTAAAACATGATAAGAGAGATATGAAAGGGCAAGTTATGGAAATGAGCAGAAAGATAAATGGACAGAGGAGGAATAATAGTTTGTGCTAATGTGTGAGGGAAAGAGAAAAAGTAAGAATTTCAGAAATAAGTGCAGTATGAAGTGGAGCAATAAGATACAAAAAGATAGGGAAGCAAAGTGGCTGTAAGAGTTGGAGAAAAGTGATTGGAGTAAAGCTAGACAGGTGAGCTGGAAGAACAGAGCTATCTTTGGCATAGGTGCTGTTTCAGCAAAGTTTTGAAACTTTTTAAGTTTATCTGTTTTAACTGTGACATTTGACATGTATGTGATATTTTAGTGACAAACTGATTGTAGCACTCCCTAATCCAATTGTCTGGATTCCCCAGTGATTTGTACATTTCTTGCATGTCATTAATAACTAATACCTGTCCCAGATCATTTTACAAAGTTGTTCTGCCCTTACAAATTCACTAAAAAGAATATTGTCACATAATAGTTACAGGAAGACAGTTTGTGTAATACAGCATACTATTTCATCTCCTCTGTGAATAAAATGCAATTAATTTTATGCAGTTTGCTTTTTTGTAACAAAAATGTTTGTGAAATATTTTTCCAGAGACTATTTAACCAATAATGTAGAAAGCAAACAATCTATAGTCAAGTGCTGAAAAAATTCCTTCAGAGTATACTAATACCTATTCCATACAGAAAATATATTATGGGTGGAATTCATAATCGTTGCGTGAATGTGGCGGAGTTATTAGTGATGCTTGCAAGTAAGTGTAGCTAGGGCATGATTCATAGAGGCCATTTAGAATAACGAGTGATTCTTGTGAATAAGTGTAAGAAAATGAAATATAATGAGGTGTAAATCCAAAATTGTATAAAGATGCATATGCTAATGAAGTGTTCTTGTGATTCATAGTCCAGTAGACATGCCATATGCACATCCGCTCTTAAAAGCATTGCTGCATGTTTTGTATCTACTTTGTAATCCACAAACCATGTATGCACAAGCAGTTACATAACCCAGAAATAAATTATTAATTTAGTGACCTCGTCAGTGCTTTGTTCAAGTATGCACAAACATTCAAATGGTATCAATAGAAGTTATTTCTCCCAGTGACACCTTCAATAGTTTGCCCATGAATGCAAAAGCACTTCCTTGACACCAAAATGGAACATTTCCTCCAGGGACCCCTTCAGTCGTATGCCCAAGTATGCACAAGCACTTCAATAACACCAAAATGAAATATTTCCCCTACTGATGCTTTCACCAGTTTGACCATGTATGCACAAACATTTCAATTACATCAAAATGAAACATTTCCCCAGCAACAATTTCAGAAGTTTGCCCATGTATGCTCAAACACTTAAATAACAGTAAAATGAAATATTTTCACCTCATTTTAGCTGTGCTTAAATCTACTTATCCTTGGTTCTGGCACATATTACTTATGTAAGCTCAGTTTTATTTTATTTATGCTTATCTCTATGAATCAGAGTAATATGCCAATGTATACGGCTCAAAGACCTTGTAGCAACTGCCCCACAGTGCTTAAGCTGTAAGTATATTACACTTCTGCCATAAGTAGACATGTTTACCAAAATTAATGAAACCAAAAGGAGCAACTAGGCTGATGCAGAGTCACAAGTAGAAATGAAAGGCAAAATCCTCAGGTTAAAATCCAAATGAAAGGCAAAATCCTCAGGTTAAAATCAACTTAATTCACTGCAGGTCAGATAAGCGCTTTCACTCATTCATTTGAGCTTCATCAGATCATGTAACAAAGACCTTCAAGTACATAGGCTACATTTATACAGTTAAAACATCTCCTATTGGCTGCTTCTTGTTACATATTCATGAGTTAATCTAAGCTTAAATATATATGCACATATAAACATAATGAGATGTATAAAATGAATATAAAAAACATATAAAAAACATATAAAAACTCTCCATGAACACTCAAGATGCTCTAATAAATATGTATATATATGTCAAAAGAAATCTATTTCAAGGGGTAAAAACATATATGTTCCATCATTTATTATAAATAAATAAATCTGTTTTTTATATGTTTTTTATATTCATTTTATACATCTCATTATGTTTATATGTGCATATATCTTTAAGCTTAGATTAACTCATGAATATGTAACAAGAAGCAGCCAATAGGAGATGTTTTAACTGTATAAATGTAGCCTATGTACTTGAAGGTCTTTGTTACATGATCTGATGAAGCTCAAATGAATGAGTGAAAGCGCTTATCTGACCTGCAGTGGAATTAAAGTTGGATTTTAACCTGAGGATTTTGCCTTTCATTTGGATTTTAACCTGAGGATTTTGCCTTTCATTTCTACTTGTGACTCTGCATCAGCCTAGTTGCTCCTTTTGGTTTCATTAATATTATTCAAGTTTTTCTGGAGCACTGGGCGTTTATCCTGTTTGTCAGCAAGTGGTTTGTTCCATGTTTACCAAAATGCCTCCATATTTCAATTGTCAAGAGTGGTTCACATAAGCTGACTACATTTACATATCCACTTAGTGTCACTATCTGCAAAATGCTATGCACCAGTGAAGGGCAGGACTACGAATACTGATCTATCACTGTAGCACTTTTATGAACTCAAGTGTTGATGCTGTTTAATGTGTGCATCAGATAATCATATTTGTTATTCCTGTACTTTATAAACTGGTGATAAGGAGGACTCCAGCAACAACAACCCTTTTATTTGTGTGTACATTTCACCATCATAACTTAAGGCATAGTGATGTAACACTAAACTTGTTAACTGTAATTAAATAAATAACTTATCCAAAAATGAACCATCCTGTAAATAAGCTTTCCATATCTTTCATACCTTCCTGATGTGGACTGCATATAAAGAAAAAAATAAAAGGAGGGAGTAGCCCCTGTAACAGCAATGTCTTCCGGGCTTAATATATCAAGTAATGTACATAAGGTATAACATGTCCTGTTAAGTTTGACAAATTTTCATGTGCAACTTTACCTAGAGTTTTTCAACAAACTTTATGACATTCTTAAAATATTATGCAGAGGTGGATTCAAAAGTTTTTGTTTTGTGAATTTTGAGGTTGGTATATATTGATGTAGTCACAGGATTTTGTTTAATAAAAAAGATGCATTTCATTCCATGTGACTTTTTTTTTTATGGTTGCCCTCCACATTGCCAGCTCGGAGATTTAAGCTGTGGTTGGTTACCTTTATTTTGGTAGCACTTCAAATGAGTTTCAATTTCTCTTTCATCCACTTACCTACCCTCCCTTGGGGCACACCACCATCACCGGATATGTATGGGATCTTCCCTCATTGGGCAGGGCATGGTTCCCTTCAGACAGGTCAAGCAGGACTGTAAAATGTCCTGCTGATCAGGGAGTGGAGCAGTCAAAGTGTAACATCATACTGCATTTGGCTTTGGTACTGACTGGTGCATAGGTGGAGGCCCCATGTGCTGCATGCTTTTTTTGGCTACTACATGCTATGAAGCATAGCTTAAGTGATTCACTTCCTGCTGTAAGATAGTGATGCCCTACATGTCCTGCCAGCACACCTTACCTGGTGCCAGTTCTACTCCAGTCTCCACCAGAATTACAAGGCTTTGCCAATTCTTCCAACACATCTCTCTAACCCTTACCCTGACGACAGGCAAACAGGCAGTGTCTCACCATTCCTATCCAACCTCACACCAGCTCCAACAGCACCTGAACCACTAACTAAACTTAGGTCACCTGGACCACAACCAGGGCTTTATCCCTCTATGCCAGTGGACCTGACTAGTTTTCTTTATGTTTTAGTATTGGGTCACTTAGTAATTTATGTTTAGTTTCTGAGTCAGTAAATTCTGGCCATTACTGCAATAGCCCATACCTTATTAGCAAACTGAATATGAAGTAATGTATACATCCACCTTAGTAACTCATGATAACCCTAACTCCACCCCTTCCCCTACCTCTAAAGTGCATCTTAACTTAAAAATACCATTTCCATAGCACAGCCACTATTCAGACAAATTTTAGCTGAATGCGGTTGGGTTATACGTAGTTTCCTTTTCTGGTATATTGAGTGCCAATGTATTTTGTGTGTGATACAATGAATGTCTGACATGTTCTGGTACATGTTTTATACGTCAATCAATGTACCAAACAACCTTTAGTCTCAGGCAAACTCCATCCAGCATCAAAAACATGGCATACCAGATTTCTGACTGCTTACTATGTTTTTGGAATTCATATTTTGCAGCTGGCAGTTGCTTTGTAGCACATAAATGTGTTACTAGACGTTATACCATATCAGCCTTATGGTGTGCTTCCAGTGTCTGGTAGTTAACACAGAGAACTAACCCTCTGCCCTATTAATGAGCAGTTTCCATGGTACAGGGTTTGATCCCTTGCAACTTCATTCATCTATAGTGCCACTCAATAAGACAGCACTACTGGATCACCCAGTCAACAAGTACAACAAAAAAACTAAAAGAGAGTTTAGGCTATGAATCTAGCTAAAATTCCACAAATGAGATTTTAAATTGTATTTTCTTGATAATCACTAAATCTGACCTTCTTAATGTAGCAAACAGTTTTGCTAAAATATTTACTATTGATTTATGTGGGCATTAAACTGTATTATTTACTGCTGCACAACAAATGTATATTGTATAGTACAGGTTTTATACACACAAACATATACAGTTTAATGTATTTATAATATCCAGTCAATCATCAGAGATGTTAACACAAATGCTAAAGTAAATGCTGAAGTAAAGTTGAAACATGCAAGGATACATGCAAATGTTTAAAAGTTGGTCTTTTATTTCTCTTTGTCAATTTATCATACTTTACTAATCTGTGGAATGTATGAGCTTCGTAAAACCTGCAGTAAATAGGTTGGTTGCATTTTTGACATTCCAGCTGAGTAATATTACAGACAGGACTAATACACACTCCCACATGTGTGAATGCACACACACACACACACACACACACACACACACACACACACACACACACACACACACACACACACACACACGTACATGCAAATGCACACGCACACAGACACACACACACACACACACACACACACACACACACACACACACACACACACACACATACTAGATGCAGGAGCATGGGCAGGTTCCCTATAAAACCAGAGAACAAATCTTTCCCAAGAAAACTACACGCAAGTATTTTGAAACAAATGCTTACTCTAAACCAAGGGCAAATTATGTATGAAAGTGTAAGCACATGATTGTTCTTTGTGTGTCAGTCCTAATAATGAGATTAAATGTAATCAGATTATTTGTTTTATAACTGGTATTTTTTCAACCTGCTATAGGTCAAAGGCCATGACTGGAAAGAGTCCTAACATCAGTCCATCCTACCTAGTTAAGAAATGCATTAATAAATAAAATGTTGTGCTTGACCCATACCCCCCCCCCCCCACTACCACCACCACCACCTGGAGACCAATATCAGCAGAATTAACCTTTTATTTTTTACTAAGGCTTTGTTGGAAAGCAGCATGGGTGAACTTATAAATGGCCCTTGTGCTTTGCAACTGCTGACACATTTTGCAAACCTGGGCATCGTGCAAAGTATGTTTTCTTGTGTAGAAGGGTGAATAGCAATATCTCTTGAAGAAAGTTGTTATTATGCTGTGACCAGCAAATACAGCAAAAAGTGTTCTCTTAACATGCCTAAGTGTGAATACAGTAGTCAGTATTCAATGCGGATTTTCCTGCACTGATAGATAAAACATGACTCTTGCCTAGAAAAGCCACCTGTAAATCATGTTCCACACTGCAGTGGCAGTTAGTTTTAAACATCTGTGAGCAGACCAGGGCATTCATTTTCTTTCTCTAATAAACTTTCTATATTTTGTTTTCTATTTTGTTTGATTCCTATTGTTTTGCAGTGTCATTTACATATACTAATTATTGATTTAAATATATTTACAACCCAAGAAGACTAGATCCTGCGAGGGATTCAGAGAAGACTTCCTGAGATTCAGGATAAATCTCAACCTCTCCAGCAGTAAAGTCTTGAAAATGAGATGCAGTCTCAGAGTCTCCTTGGAAAAAGCCTGGATGAGGAGATCAGCCAGGTATAGAAATATCAGTATTCCCTGAGTCCTACAGAAAGCAACTGCTAGTGTGAGACACTCTGTGAAAATTCTGGAGGCAGTAGATAATCCAAACATTAAAGCAGAGAACTGAAAGTGTGGTGAAAAGGTAGAAAATCTGAGAAATTTCCAGCATATGGGATGAACAGGTATATGTAGTTAAGCATCCTTCTTGTTTAAAGACCCAAGAAAATCTTGGGGAAGGATGAAAGGAAGAAGAGTTTGCAGAGAAAGTATCTTGAAAGATGATACTTGCAGGAAGGTCTTGAGATGAGAAAGATCCAGGATGAGTTTCCAAGAACCCTCCTTTCTAGGAACTAGGAAGAGTCTAATATAAAATCATTTTCCTCAATCTAAAAGGGGCACTGGTTCTAAGGTTCCCTGGGCAAAAAAATCCTTTAATAGAGGTAGAAATAGATAAACCTGACTGGGGGAGATGTATGACTTCCCCTCAATGGAGATATTTATTTCAAAAAATGTTGTGGCCTGTGTGAATGATAGACAAGACCCACTTGCCTGTAGCAATGACTTTCATGCTGGGAGGGACAGTCTGAGTCTGTTGGACAAGGTAGTGCCTAGAACGAGGGGGAGGGAGAGGGCAAGAAATAGTCAGATGGATGCTGATTTTTATGGAACATTTTTCTTGAAATCTCTTCCATGGTAGTTTTCTGTTTTTCTGAGGAGATTTCTGATCTTAATGGAAAAAGAAAGTAAGCTTTGAAGGATGATTTCTTTGATATCTAGGAAATGAAGTGAGAAAAATCTGTCTGAAGTTCTGTATCATTTTACCCTTCTCCTGGAAAGTCTTAAAAAGCTCTGCAGCAGAGAGGCCAAACAAAAGGTCCCTATGAAGGTGGAAATCCAAAAACTTGACCTTAACATCCTCAGGGAAGGACTGAAGCCAAAGCCAAGCAACTCTGCAAACAACAGAGCCAGTGGTAGCCTCCCTAGAAGAAGTTTCTGCAGGATCATAACCCCATTTTATAGAATGTCTAGCTACTTGTGTAGCCTGACCCAGCATAGAAATGACTTGTTGCTTATTGTCTGAAACCTCCAAGTTAGGCATAGTTTTAATTAGCTCCCATAGAATAGATAACAGGTACTTTGTCTTTTCAATTTGGTAATTTAGAGCCCCGAAGACCAAGGTGGCATATGTGTAAACCTTTTTACCTACCAGTCCAAGGCCCTACTATCCCTCTCATCATAGGGGACTCCATTATAAGACATACTAATGCCCCTCTAATCAGGCTGAACAAGGAGAAGATGATATTTACTTATCTGGGCCAGGATCTGCCAAATCGTGCGCACACGCTAATTATACCACAGGTACTAGTATGATTCCATCATAGTCCATGTAGGTGTAAATAACCTGAGACATACCTCCCTGAACTATATGAATAGAGACATTATGGAGCTTTCAGACTATGTGTCTCAGGCTGGTTTAAGCCTAACATTCAGCCGCATATTACTATCACCAAGGATGCCACAATATGAGCACAAGATGATTTATTTTAGCAATTGTCTGTCTTTCTGGTATCATCCTAAGGGAATCCAATATTTGTCAGCTTGGGAGGACATGGTTAACAGATCACATTGCTCTGCCAACTATGGTCTACACCTGTCCCCTCTAGGCTTTCAAATACTGGCTAAAATATTATACACCTCCATAGTGCCTTTTTTTAGGTAATGGTAAAAATTAACAAACCACCCAACACAGCAAAATCAACTCAACTTAACCTCAAGGTGTTACTGCTCAATGACAGGAGCCTAAATAAAAAAGCACACTACCTCTAAGCCCTCCTCACACCTGACAATATAGACATCTGTGCAGTAACCACAATATGGTTTAAAGCAGCATAGAGTACCCAAAAGTGCAAGGTTTCAGTGCCTTCCACACTTTTAGACCATTAGGTGAACAGACAATGGCTAAAGTTTGTGGTGTTTCGATATACATCAACAACAAATGTACCTCTAGAGTGGTCAAAGAAGATGATGCACTGGAGTTCCTCCACATGCAGATCCCCCTAGAGAAAATACTGTACCGTATGCTAACCAGCTATAAGTCATATTCCATGTGCAAGAAGCTCACAATATATACCTGAGCCTAATGAAGATAATTACCATTCAACCTAGTACCCTACTTATGTGATACTTTAATTACCCCTCTATAGATTGGGAATCCTACACAGCTTCAAATCTATAGGCTTGGAGATTCCTGACTTTGTAAATGCAAACACCTTTGACCAAATGGTGAATACACCCACTAGAGGCTGCAACAGAGTAGACCTCACAAATATGGGCGAACAATGCCCCACACACACACACACACACACACACACACACACACACACACACACACACACACACACACACACACACAAACACACACACACACACACTGTCTCATACTCCCTTGTAAGGAAAGACCATAAAGCTGCCTCCTTCAAAATCAAAAATCAACTCTGTAACCTCAGTAAAACCAGAAACAGTTAGGAACTATTCCAAGTCAAACTGCCCTTTGTTTAGAGATGGTTTGTCAAAATTCAATGCCCTTCCAAACTTCGAAAACACAGCAGCCTATGCTGAATCACTCTCAGTAATTCTGTACAAGAATGTCAGTGGCTTCACAGAGGCTTCTGTACCTACCAGAAGTAAGCCCAGAAATAGCTCCAGAAATAAACTACCCTGGTTGCACCCCAAATTAAACAGGATATACAACAAAAGGAAAAAAGTATGGCAAAAATCATAGGATAAAAACACTCATCAAACTAAATAAGCAACTAAGATGACTAATTAGGTCAATCAAAGCCAGCTTTGATTCTTAAGATAGCCTCCCAGGTGAAAGAAAATCATAAGGCCTTCTTTAGTTATGTCAGAAACCTCAAGGGCAATACATAGCAATGTGCTGAACTGGTACTTAATGGTGCCACATTCACACAGGCTGACAATATAGTGAACCTGTTAGTGGACACATTCAGTTCCGACTTTACCATCCTCTCACCTCCAACCATCCCCCAAGAAATACCTTCAAACATAATCCCTCCAACCTTAACTATGTTATAACTATGTAATAACTGTGCTCACTAAAGCCAAGATCACAGCCTCAATGGGCCGCAAATAATGTCCCAGGATGCCTCCTGAACAGTCTAAAATATGATTTATCAGAATCCCTGGAGTCACTATTTAAACATAATCTTTAAACAGGCTTTGGAGCATGGAGAACTACAATGATCATTCCCCTTCATAAGGGAGAACCTTCAACAGATTCTGGAAACTACAGACCCATTAGGCTGAGTAGTCTTATTTGTAAAGCCATGAAAAGAATTATCATGCAGATTATCAACAAAGACACAGGAGACCTTCAGACACTGGATCCATCCCAGCTTGGCTTTGTCAAAGGAAAATCATGCTTACTGAAGCTGGTAGACTTCTTTGAAAATGTCACCAAGGCAATGGATGAAGGGAAAGCAGTGCATACTGCCTACCTAGATCTAGCTAAAGCATTTGATACAATACCAAAGTCAAGCATTGTCAACAAACTTATAGAACTAGGCATAACCTCCTTTATAACATGCTGGACAGCTAGCTGGCTCAAGAATAGGACCCAAGAGATTAGGATCCATGAGGCTACCTTCACAAAAAGGCTGGCAACCAGTGCAGTCCCTGGTCATCTTTTGTATCCACTTTTCAGAGGTCAAAGCCAATGTTAAAGGCCACTGACTGACCACATTTGCAGATGATTACAAACTGGGAGCAGTCATTGAATCTCTCCAAGATAAGAGCACCTTCCAGGAAGGTCTAACACAGACAAACACTTGGTGCTAAAGCCATGGTTAAAACTTAATGCTAAAAAATGCATTGTAGTACCTTTTAGGAAGCTGGCTATCCCGGGTAACTACGTTATCAATAAAACACCCTTATGAGTTGATTCACTAGTCAGGGATCTGGGAACTCATGTAGATAGTAACCTAGCCTTCAACCAACATGTGTCTAAGGTAGTAAGAAACTCCTTCTTTGTTGCTAAATTTATAAGTAAGGACATGGAGTCTAGGTCCAGAGACTTTGGTGCACCACTTTACTAGGCCCTCATTAGACTTATCATAGAATATAATGCCCTTTTGGTATTTACCTGACCAGACAAATGTAGGAACTGGAATGTCCACAAAGGTTCCTTACAAAAAGAATACAGACAGTAAACACAATGTCCTATGCTGATTTCCCCAAAGCAGTGTCACTTTTTTCGATATCATATAGGCTTCTGAGAGGTGATCTTTGTCTGGCATCAAAGGCATCCCTGGACCCTGTTTTGATGAACTTTTTGCACATTCACAAAACAAACACCATCAGAACTATAAGATGAAAATACCTACATTTTGCTTTGCGACAGAAATAGGACATGTTGGAGAGACAGATATGTTTCTCAGAGAATTTTCATTCTCTGGAACAGAGTCCCCATCCATGTGAGGCAGAGTGGAGGTCTTTATAAGAGATCTGTCTACCACAGTCACACTTCCCTCTCTTAGCTGACATTAACAAATCTTTTTTTTGAAACCCATGAGTAATATAGAAGGCTTCCCAATGGGGGACTAAGCTGGATGATTCTAGGCAATTAGTAGCAACCAACAACAGCATGAAAAGTAGACCAATGTGAGTGAAGATCCTGTGTTCAAACTGGTGGTAAGATTGTTTAAGGGTTGTATGATCCTACATCTGATTATTTTACCCTACATCCATAATATGACTTGCGAATGTATAGAAGGTTTATGGCTTTACTACACCAGCCATGAAGTGCCATGGTAAGATAACCCAGCACTATTGGAATACTGCAACAGTGATCTAAGGAAGGACATCAACTGATGTAGAGCACGCTTTACTGTATTTGTGGTTGTTTCTTCCTCAAATTATTTGTACAGCAGTCATTCTTAATATGTTATCATTCTTTCTTGTATATAGTTCCCCTCTATAAAGAGTGTCCAACATTTTAACTGGTTTGCAACCATTATATATACCACTTTTATTGGGTTAAGAAGAATTATCAGTCATCTGATTCATAATTTACAGATATTATTTGAATTTCTGAACTCCACATCTCTGGGATCTGGGACTTTGTCCTGACCTCTCATCACTCTCTGTGTAGAATGTGCATGTCTTTCCTTGTTTGGATTTTCTTTTTGTGCACTAGGTATTCCATTCATCACCCCAAAATATGCTGGTTGACTGGCTTCACAAATCTGTCCATCCATGCAGTCATACATATACACCACTGTACAATGTTGCCCATATTGAGCAAGATCATGCTTGAAAAGGGTTAAAGAAGGAACAGTTAATTTACCCAGTTAACAATCAACCAATCAATGAAACAAACAAGCAAGTTAACAAATAAATAAATAATATTTTAGTCGGTACCTCTGAAGCAAGTTCTATGGATCTGTGGTTATAACATTGTGGCGCTCCTGTCACTGAACACTGACAATTCTATAAGCTTAATGAAGTATTAAGTGCTAACATAACAGTCAAAGATGGATCAAAGTGTATAAGCATCTTACTTGACATAATCACTGTTTTAAACTCCATGAAGTAAGCTTTTACCATTCTGCTTATTTCCCCTCAGACCTGCCCTGAAACATTATCTTTGATGGCTGTACTGCTGTCAAAAAGTTCCATTGAAACATATGGCAGTTGCAGATGCAGTCTCATTTGTGATGTGTTCTGAGACCCAGATACCTGTAGCATAGCATTTACTTCATCTTCTGACTAGCACAATCCAGTCTTGTCAACAATGTGCATAGCGAAGGCAATTTCATCTGTGGATAATTCACAATGGACTATGCTTGTTCTAAACTCGGATTCCTTTAGCTTGTAAAACACTTCCACAAGTTCAACAGGTGTTTTCATCATTGTTCTCATATTACTAGAATAACAGTATTTGAAACTTTTCTTGCAGTCAAATGTCAGGCACAGAAGCCACAAAAAGACTCACTCCCTGAGATTCAATAAATTCTGTGCAGGCTTTGTATAAAGCCTACATGGCGTTTACATGTCTGAGTGGAGATACGCGGTGAGCAGCAGCACTAATTACATATTCATGCTGTGTACCGTGTTTAAACTTAAATAAGCAAGGTTTTGTGTTGCCAGCCAGGAAACCATGTAAGCAAACATGGATAGAAATCCTATTTAAGTATTGGGGGGGCAATGACCCTTCTGGGGGGACATATATGACATATTTGCTCTTTAAAAATGTGCTAGAATAAACAGGGGTTTGTGTTAAGATACATGCTCTGAAGGATTTGAAGTCTGAAACTCAAATGTATGTAATTATTGAGTCACATCAGTCCTCAGATCATCCTATTGATATGGCATAAAATCATAAATTTGATAAGGAACACAGCAAAAGATCTAAAGGCAAAACCTGGACATTCAGTGAAAATTTGGACAGTTGAGAGGTACAATTAAGTATATGGTCCAAACACAGTACAGGACAGTGTATCTACAGTGCAGATTATTGTGAAATCCTATTCTTGGCATGCTGTATTGACACTCTGTAAATAATCTGTAAGGGTACATGGACTGCCATATAAAATAAACACTCAGGTTAAGTGTTTGGATTGAATAGGAATACACAGATGAATTGTAGGAATGAACACAGGGAAAGAGGAGAGATGAAACAACCTAATGTATATCAGATGGGAGCATGACAAAGGAAGATGGTTGTAGCAGCAACACCAATCACATATCAGTGTGGTACAGTAGGGATTGCACAGTGAACATTTTTATTATGTGACTGTCACACAAGGTAACTTAACAATGGGGGGATGCCCATGTGAGATAAGTATCCTTACATGAATAATGCAGAGGACATCTATCAGGGATGTTACATAAAATTGGGGTAGGGTGCATATTGAGAAGCTGTGCAAACTGATTTGCCTGAACATGAGTGTAATCTCAGCAGAGGTCTTCAGCATGTGGGACACAGGTAAAGGCTCATGGATACCATTAAAAAAGCAAGTACAATCATGGACAATAACAGAATAATACCACCAGTATTCCCATGTCTCTGACATGACATATGTGATTTAGAGTTGTCAGAGATGATTGTGCACAAACACACTTGTACAACTATTATAGTACATCCAGACTCTATGAGGGTAATCACACACAGTGTCCTAACATGGACACTGCTATACCTGTGTGTAACGGTTTACCTTCATATATCCGTAAATGACATATGCGAATGCACTACTGTGCGACTCAAAACTGCAAAAAACGTAAAGTCGAACGTTCGAAAATCAAAATCTGGAAAACCAGATTTTCGAACAAAAAATGCGAATACACATCATAATGCAGGGGGGCAAGCCCCCTGCACCACCCCCACTTTAATATACTAACTCCAAGATCTCACTACAGTGGGGAAAGGGACCATTTCCCGATCCCCGCTATAGTGCAATCTGCACCCAAAATGCCAAATCTACAATGAGCAAATGCCAATGTGCATTCGCTCATTGCACATTCAGACAATTTTTTTTTTTTGAAATTGTGGATATTTGGGAAACTCCTTTAGACCTTCTTGTAATTGCCCATGTGCATCCCACACATATGAAGGTAAACCATGTGCAACATTATGATCAATACAGGCTAGCTGACTGGTGTACAAGGCATATATATATATATATATATATATATATATATATATATATATATATATAGCACAATCCACACTGTCACAAATGTCACCCATCCCATTAATATTCAGAAAGAATATCCAATCCAGTACCAAGCACTCGGGTGGAAACTGGAGCAATAACGCAAATAAAATGTAGATGGTGAAGCAAATATGCCAAAGTTTATTCCACAAACCACAGAGATGAATAATCCAAGTCAGTGCAATACGGAGCTATATACTGCACTGAAAGAATGCAACAAACAAAATAAAACACACAGATGGTTTAGCGCTTTCATCTGACAAGTGCAGATTTCTTCAGAACCATGTTTTTTCCAGCATCATCAGTTTAAGTAGCCAACATTTTGGCGTCAAAACCTTAATTAATAATTAGGTATACATTTTTTCTCAATTCAGTCAATGTACTTTACATTAGTATTCGTACAGGGATATATTACAAATTACATAATACCAAACAATATTTAACAATATTGAAATTATTAAAATTATTAAAATTAAAATTTTAAAATTTAAATAGATATTCCCTAGTATGTAGCTTTCAAATGAACCTTTCATAATGGTTGAAACTGTGTCATAACAAACCCTAACTAACTACACTGGGTTCTGTACACGTGTAGTATGGCCATAACCTTGACTGTACCCTAAAGCATGTAAAGCTGAAACACACATGTCTATCGCTAGGTAAAACTATATATAAAATATAAAAGATATAAAATATATGTATAGCTATGTATGAAAAACAAAAGTGTAAATGACAAGAAAGACTCAAGTGGGTACAAAGTTACATAATGAAAGAGGTAACAACTAATGGTCTGGGAAGGGAAGGGAAGGGAAGGCCATCCCATTAATATTGTCAAACACATATGTATGTACTGTGTGCATCACCAGAACAGGTAACACACATGCATGTGGTGTAACATCTTGAATGGGGTCCTGCACTATCAGACAGTAATGTTTATGCCACAAAAAGAATACCTAGGTATGGCCAATATGATGTGTGACATCTCACTGTGGCAAAGGTGGCACACTTCAGTTACACATCACTGGAAGATGTGTAGGGAGGTACATGAAGAAGGGTGCATTGTACTCAGTTATTGATGTGATGAATTTTGTGAGGTATTATTGCCTGTGATATGGATGTCCTTCACATACTCAGTAGCTGTGTTACATACAAGGGTGTAGTCAGCACTGTGGCTACATGCTTTTGGACATTCCACATACCATCTACACCAGAACACATCACATACCTATTGATCTGATTATAGGGTGTGATGTCTACATTGTACTTGGGTTATGTGTTTCTTTATCTGACATAACAAATCACCCCATCTTTTTGTGGCATTGCAGATATTGTCATGGCTGTGGCAGCAATCTTTGGTGTGTATTAATACTGTCTGTGTTATACTAATATCACAGTTGGAATCAATGATTGCCCACAATATATAGTCCTTCAGACAGCTAGTTGGACACAGGATGTGTATGTCATTCATGATGTCTGTGACTTAAATAATGGACAGAAAAGGCCCTAGCAGACACCACTGTTGTACAGACCTGATCATTGCACCTGAGATATAGATCACTTCACACATTTCAACATAGATGCATGCAACGTATGTGATACAGTGGTCTCACTTCTTGGTAGTATAGGTGTTCATGGCCACATCTGACAGTACTGAGTGAATACCTCAGTGTAGATTTGTGTCAAATGCCTTGGGCTTGTCAAGTTCAAAAGGATGATAGTTTTGTCTTCATGCATGCCCTCGATGACCTCTTTGAGGAGATCTAACAGATGTAACAGACATGATGTAGCATCAACAACTCACACAGCTCTTTTTCACAAAGGCAGGTTATTACTAGTGTTCATTTAGAAAAGGTGCATGATGATATGTTGGTCTACCTCACAGATGAGGAGAATCAGCATGTGTCTATACATGCATGCATCAGGTGTTGCCCCCCCCCCCAAAGTCAGATGTATGCATGTTGATGTACACCCTTCTACAAGAACATAGTCTGTGTGGAGGGTATGTTGAGGTATGTATTCAATGGTGTCAGGAAGGTGTATGTGCTGAGTCACATGGTATGTGATCAGTGATGTCACAGCCCATTGGTTCTATGTGAAAGGCCTGGAAGAAGGTAAGACAGTGTATACTGCCTATCTGGATCTGGCCTAGGATTTGGACAAAAATGACCCATGCTGGTATCATTAAGAAACTCTCACAGCTAGGGATTAACACTTACATCACTAGATGGGTAACCAACTGGCTAACTGACAGAACACATACTGTGAAAGTTGGTGAATCGACCTGGACCAGTACAGCTGTCACCATTGCCGTACCCCAGGGATCTGTGCTTGGCCCTTTACTGTTTGGAAAATATTTCTCGACAGTTCAGGCTAAAGTATACAATCTTTGGCTTACTGTGTTTGCTGATTCTTGCATACTGGGTGCAATCATTGAGTCCACCTATGATGATAACATACCACAACAGGGGCTAATACAGACAAATGATTGCTGACAAAGACACACGGTCTACAAATGAATGCAAATATGTATCGTTATGTTGTCTTTCTGAAAAGTGGAATTCCCTGCTAATTACAGCATTGACAACAGTTCTGCTATGCTGAAACCCAGTGATGCAAGCACTGGGAACACACATAGATAGCAATGTGAACTTCAACCACCAAGTCTCCAGACTGTTATTGAAATCCTATGGTGTGCACATCATAAGTCATGCCATCATTTTCAGATTTTAGGATTATATTACAGCACTCTATTTTTACCTCATCAGAACACTAATAGAGTATAATGTTCTCTTTTGCATGTACTTCACCAGACACATGAAGCAGCTGGAGAAACCACAGGGGTTTCTCACCAAAAAAAACAAAGGACCTACAAATCATGCCATGATGTATGTGGATAGACTGAAAGCCCTGTCTCTGTAATCTGTATCATATAGGATGAGGTGACTTTTGCCTGGACTCCAGGGCAGTCTGTGACTTTGCGCTGTTGGGAGTACTGCACATTCACAAATCAGATATAGCTGATGGCGTTAGTATTGTCTGTTGAGGAGAATACGGTATTAACAATGTCCCACATGCTGGCATAAAAGGCTCTCTGTAATGTCAAGCAAGAGCACAATTACGCATGCACACACACACACACACACACACACACACACACACACTCACACACACATACACACACACACACACACACACACACACACACACACACACACACACACACACACAGTTGACTGCAGTGAGAATAGAACCGCTGCCTGTCTAAGGACACCACTACACAACTCAGTACTTTATGCAAGTGCCACTGCACAAGTCTGACTTTGGCAAGACTGCAGGACAACTTATACTGGATTGCATCAGCAGGGCATGTTGGAGAAATGATGTTGGGAGGCCTGCATGAAATGGATGTGTAGGCAAGCACAAGTATGAAAACACTGTCAATCCATGGGATTGGAGCAGTTACCATAGGCTACACATTTCTGCTCTACAGGCTGGACAAACACACGCACACACACACACACACACACACACACACACACACACACACACACACACACACACACACACCTAAGTGCACAGACTACAGAACTCAGTACTTTATGCAAGCACCACAGCAGAAGTCTGACTTTGACAAGCCTGCAGAATAACATATAGTGGATGACATCAGCAGGGCATGTTGGAGAGATGTTGGGAGGCCTGCATGAAATGGATATGTAGATATGTACAAGTATCAAAATACTGTCAATCCATGGGATTGGAGCTGTAACTGTAGGATACACACTTCTGATCTTTTGGCTAGACACACACACACACACACACACACACACACACACACACACACACACACACACACACACACACACACACACACACACACACACACACACACACATACACACACACACACACACACACAGTTGACTGCGGTGAGAACAGAACTCCTACCTAGCTAAGTACACAGACAACAGAACTCAGTACTTTACGCAAGCACCACAGCACAAGTCTGACTTTTACAAGACTGCAGGTCAACTTATTGTGGATAACATCAGCAGGGCATTTTGGAGAGAAGATGTTGGGAGGATCGCATAGGTTTATAGCTTCATATGCTCATAGGAAGTTACTAGTCTAATGGCCATAGGGCATTTAGAAGCCTAGCCATGTAAAACCACAAGTACCCTTATTGAGTATAGTTAGATGGTTGTTGTTAGCAGAGAAATTTTGTGATCAGCACCAAATAGCCCTGTCCTTGAGAGACATAGCTGCCAACTCAGGGGTGAATTTACAATCACCCATACAGTTGTCAAGGTTGCTTTTGAATAGGGTCATATAGGAACACTGCTTTACATGCAGTAGGAGTCTGTAACAGAGGAGTGGCAATTGCTGGGAGATCTATCTGTCTCCCTAGCATGTTCTGTTTATGTTGCAGGCTGGGTTGAGATTCCTGGAGCAAGTTATTCATACCTCATTTGATTTTCAGATGCCAAGCACTTTCAGTAGGGCTGGGTCGGAGACTACTCTGTATGCCAGCTACAGGTCACCTCTCAACAGCCTGCATGATGCTGACTACAGTGACAGGTCTTTCAGTCTTTCCATGTATGTCACTGTTTTGGAGACCCTGGATTCTCTCAGTCACAAACTTCCATGTTTTCCATAGTTACTGCAAGTGTAATGTGAGGTACAGACAGAAGGGAGCACTGTGCTCAATTAGTGGTCTGATAAGGGTAAACTACAGCAGAACTATGACCTCCCTGGTCTTGGATATATGGCCTTATGTATGAGGTGCACAATGTAGAATGTGTGTCTCACAACTATGGGCACATAGTGTTTGAAGTATACATTGCTATCAACATTTGTTCCCAGGTCTCCCAACACTATGTTTGAGCTTAGAGGAGTGATGAATATATCATAATTAGCAGGGGTATTTCATTCCCAAAGGGGACAATGAGGCATTTTCTTTTGCTTTAAGGTTCAGTGCATGTGTTTGGCACCAATCATCTGTCTGTGTCAGCCCTTTCTGTAATACATTAACATAGTTAAGGGACTCTATTTGACTGCATCCAGTTGACAGTCATCTGTAAACTTGGTAAGCCACAGGCCCTCTACCTTTGCCTGGACTTTGGAGAAATAGTTTCCAAAATATTGAGGGCCCACCAAAGATCCTTGTGGCATTCCACTGGTAAGTTGTCTACCGGTGGAGGTGCCGTCCCCAACTTTTACAATGTGTGTTCTGTCAGTGAACTAGTTGGCTATCCATGTAGTAATATATGGGTTAATCACCAGATAGGAGATTTTTCTCTATGATACCTAAATGGGGGATAGTGTCAAAGGACTTGGATAACTCAATATAAGCAGTATGTACAGTTATCCCTCATCCAAGTCTTTGGGCTCAGTGTCAAAGAAGTCCACTTGGTTTAATAAGCAAGATCTCCCCTTGACAAAGCCAAAATAGGTCTGGCCGTGTGTGTTGAAGGTCACCTATGTCCCTGTGGATAAGGTCCAGGCTGATCATGTCCCTACTCTTGCAAATAAAGCTTTTTAGGCTTATGTGTCAATAGTTCTGGTTCTGCATAACAACAGATTGATGTACATTGCATATCACACAACATTTGATATTAATTTCTGTAGTGTAGATGATATGGGTCTTTATTATGTTGCCGAAATGGCAAAACAGCGAATGCCATTTCAGTGACACATAAACAACAAAATATCATTAACGGGAATGGGCAGGTCACCAATTGTTTTCCTAGAGAAAAAAAAATTGTTGACCAACCAGACATGAAACACCATCTAAATCATTACAAAGTGTGGGGGGGGGGGCTTTACCCCCACACCCCAGATGTGGGGGCTGTGTCCCCCCTAACTAAATATACAAACTCCAAGATCACACTACAGTGGGGTAAAGGGCAATTTCACGGTGATGGCCAAGCAATTTTTCCCCAGGAAAAAAAATCAGTGACCTGGCCATTTGCATTAGTGGTATTTGACTGTTTTTGTGTCACTGAAACGACATTCACTGTTTTGTCATTTTGGCAACATAATATAGATTCACATGATATATGTGTGAAAAACATACAGAGACACCAGGATTGCAGTGTTTGGGTGGAGGCAACACATGGCTGTATTGTAAATATGTGACATATTGTTAGATAGAGCCATCCATTTGTTATGCTTCCACATGTAATTACATGTCATAGACAGGAAATGGACAGTAAACAGCAGTAATACATAATAATATTATTTAGTTTTCCATAGCAAGGTGAGCAATGGGTTTGTGCAATGGTTGGCAAAGTGGTTGCACTTGCAAGATACACATTTTCAGTACTTTCCATGTTTGCATGTAGTTAAGCAATAGACAAATGTGAGCCACATTGCTAAAGTCTGAGAGTTGGTATTGAGTCTAGGATACACACCTGCTGCTTAACTGACTCTGTGGCAGCAGATGTAAATACATTGACACATTTCCTTTTGAGCCCAGTCGATACTGGCCTCAAATGCAGGTGTATCTAATACTTTTCAATACTTTTAAATAAAAAGTGATAATGCATTTACATTAATTCTTTATAGTACATGTGTTCCTGTATGTTGGCATTGCACAGCGGGGTTAAGCAAGATTGTGTGGAGATAGCCGCAGCATTGTACTGCCACTCACTGTCACTTGGCATTGCAGTGTAAAGTGAAACTCTGCACAAACACAGAGGCCAAAAAGTGAAGGAATCCATTGTTTTTTCTGCTACTTATGTGTGTTGTGTGTGATTCTATTTTTGTGCAGATTATAGGTGTTAAAATGGGATAGATATGAAAGTGGAGAAATGGGAAACAAACAGGTGGAAGAACAAAGGGAAAGCAATACAAGAATGTGCAGAAGGGAGGTAGGAAAGAACCATAACTACACATTTCTTCAACAGTAGAAACTGATCATATGTGCAAAATATTAGCTGAATTTGGACTCTCACCTCCAGAGAGGAGTAACAACAATGTAATCATGCTGTATAGCCACTTAGACTGAATCAAGTGTGTCAAGAAGACACATGTGCAAAATGGAGAGCTTGGTATGTGATGATTTTTATTTTATTTTGTGGGACAGGTGCCCATTTTCTTTTTAATTCAGTAAGAGAGGACTGCTGGGTAAGGGACATAGGTATGTCTGGGTCAGATAAGTTGGTTTAGATGAGGAAGCAAATGCAAACAAACAAGATAAACAAGACAAGAGAAATGGGCCGGCGAGGAACACAAAAGGTTGGGGGACACAATGACTGGGGTGAGGGAGAGAACTACACAGGCTTGTGGTCATTGTGATGATAGGAAGTACTGCCAGCTATGCCAGGAAAATAAGACAGTGGATTTGTAACATATGCCAACATAGCTAGCTAGAATTTTGTAAATATTTATAAGTCCCATTTGTATATCAATCTGATTTGTACAGATACTTGTGCTGAAAATCTATTTCTGAGGTTTACTTGTGTTACAATGTATAAACAGTGTGCCCTGCTGGAAGGAAAAGAAATGCACATGCATTATCAAAACTGTTTACATGTATATACTGTAACAGCATATACTGGAATTGAAGAAGTTAATCTTAATCCACCTGACTTTGCAAAATATTCTTGAAATTAAATTGCTTTATGGGTTAAGCCATAAAATGTTATCTCATAGTTTTGAAGGAGCCAGAAATGCAATGTCTGTGTTAGAGAATACGTTACAGCTCCTGTAGAAAGAGTAAAATGGTTTTATGGTTTTATGACTTACAGCATCTGCACCACATCTGAGCAAAGCTCTATCAATGTATATTGTAGCACATAGGTGCTATACCCTGGTAGCTTCTAATGATGGGAGATAGTGAGGTAAACAGAGTCAGATGACCAGATGTATGTGATGTTGTTCTGCACAGAAATAATATTTTAATATTAGAAGAGACTGAAGTCTCAGCAACATTCTGCATTCTGTCTTGAATATGACAATAATGACCACTCACCCTTCTTGCCTTGTGGTACTAAGTAACTTAACTAGGGAACAGTAATTCTTTTAGAATAGTCAGGAAAATATAGAGAGAGTTGAAGTACTGCTTTTCTATAACTGTGTTAACTTTCCATCTGCGTTATTTTTTTAATATGCCTTGTGACTGAAACTCTGGCATTTATTGTAAAGAGGTATTTAGTATTTTCTTATTCTTTTATTGTTTATTAAATATATTTAAATGTTTCATTGTGGCTGGTCCTTTTTAGAAAACATTTAAGCTTTGAGAGTATTTGTGCATATTTGTTTGGTGATAACTCTGGCCACTCCTGAAAGCCTTCCTCCTTAATCAACATTATCATTTGTATTAATATTAACTTCACTCAGTATAACTAATACCCTTTTAAGGGCCTTATAGTAACTGACTGGTGGCAGTGAAACTACCTTATAGCATGGACAGAAAGTGGCATAGCTAGTAAATCTGTGCCAGCCTTTTCCAGGTGAGGTGTGTGTGTGTGTGTGTGTGTGTGTGTGTGTGTGTGTGTGTGTGTGTGTGTGTGTGTGTGTGTGTGTGTGTGTGCAAATTAAATCTCAAAGAGTGTGTGTGTCAGCTACTTGGAGCAGGGACACAAACCACTGGTTTCACAGAGAGGGTGCTAGAGGACTTGGCTTGGACACTTAGCTGAGGACCTAACCCTACAGCTGTACCAGTGGAGACCTTTACTGAGGACCTGGGGAGAGACAGATATAGAGAAATCCAGACCCCATGCTGAGTGTGTTCTCTGTGTGCTCTTAAGGGAAATTGTTCTTTATGCAAAGAGGTCTGCATCTGGAAATACTAAGTGTATCCATTTGTATTCCAAGTACACGTTCCTCTTCAGTGTCATTGGTGAGGATTCAGGCTCCTTGATTACTGGCCCAAGGTGGGGACATCACCTATTGGTGGGTGTGGTGGGATCAAATATTGGTGAGCAGTGGTGTGGATATTGAAGTTCTGTAGCCTGCAAGCAGTTGTCACTAAAGATGTACTCTCAAGCAGCCACAAGGTGAACATTTGGGGTTAATTTTGTTTTATTAGTTTAGTTTAGTCAGGGAGAGCAGGCAAGGATGTCAACAGAGGATTATGGCAAGCTGACAAAGAACCAGTTGGTGAAGTTGTGTGAACCCAAAGGCTAGTGTATGCCAACCTGACTAAAGAGGAAATGATAGGAGATAGTGTGGTAAAAGAGTCAGATGACCAGATGTATGTGATGTCATTCTGCACAGAAATAATGTTTACATATTAGAAGAGACTGAAGTCTCAGCAGCATTCTGCATTTTGTCTTGGGTCTGACAACAAAGACCACTCACCCATCTTCTTGCCATGCTGTAGTAAGTAGCTTAACTAGGGAAAATATTTTTTTTAGATTAGTCAGGAAAATATTTCCACCGGTGTTATTTTTTAATATTCCCTGTGACTGAAACTCCATTGCTTACTGTAAATAAATATGATTTTCTTGTTCTTTTCTTATTTATTATTAAATATATTTAAACTTTTCATTGCAGCTTGTCTTTGTTTAGAAAATATTTAAGCTTTGTGAGTATTTGCGCATATTTATTTGATGATAACTTTTACCACTCCTGAAAGCCTTGCTGTTTGGTCAACACTGCCATTTGTATTAATATTAATTTCACTCAGTATAATTGGATACCCTTTTAAAGGCCTTATAGCAACGGACTGGTGGTAGTGAAACTACCTTATAGTCTGGACAAAAGGTGGCATAGCTATTAAATCTGTGACAGCCTTTCCCAGGTGTGTGTGTGTGTGTGTGTGTGTGTGTGTGTGTGTGTGTGTGTGTGTGTGTGTGTGTGTGTGTGTGTGTGTGTGTGTGTGTGTGTGTGTCTGTGTATGTGTAAATTAAATCTTGAAGCACTGGTTTCACAGAGAGGATGCTGGAAGACCAGGCTTGGACACCCGGCTGAGGACCTAACCCTACAGCTGTGTCAGTGGGGAGTCTTGTTGGGGACCTTGAGAGAGACAGAGATAGAGAAATCCAGACACCGTGCTGTGTGTGTTGTCTGTGTGCTCTTAAGGGAAATTGTGCTTTATGCAGAGAGGTCTGCATCTGGAAATGTTGTGTATCCATTTTTATTCCAAGTGCATGTCTCTCTCCATTGTCAGTGGTGAGGATTCAAGCTCCTTGATTACTCTCCCAGAGTGGGGACATTATAGCTGTCAAGCTTGGAGACAGTGAGAATTGAGTCCTTACCCGTTGTACTGTCATCCCTGTCCCCTTACTCCACTGGCAGCTGGAGTGCTTGACTTCTTCTCCTATGGACCATGAGGGAGAGCAGTCTCTCCATATGGAGTAGGTGTACACTAATGGGGCAGTGCATGACACTATGCACCATCCCTGTCATCTCCCTGCAGATGATGAAATCACCACCTCCACTACTGCTCCCAGAGGGTACCACTGCTCCAGCTTCCAGGACAGTACTACCTAAGGGTGCAGGTAGTGCAGGGGCAGCAGATGCAGTGCTGCCAGGTTGGGTCTCAGAAGTGCTGGACAGTGGTGCTGAAGCCAGTGGAGCAGTGGCAGGCTGATCCAGTGGGGTTGGCTTACCTTGTTGTGCTGTGTAGCATTTTGTGATGTTGTACACATGGGTGACATGGAGACATTTTGATGACACATAATAGAAAATAACAAAGAGAGATAAGGGTTGGAGTGAGAAAAAAAAGAGATAAAATTAGTACTATCATATGTGATATACAATGTATTAACATAATTATGCAACTCTTTTATCAGAAGTATAAAATTTAAGTATACATCCTAACAGATATACACTATACTAAAGATTGCTGAAAGCAATCCTTCAAATGTGCATATATTACACATGTGCATGTAGCAGTTATTCAGATTACAGTTTACAGCAGGGTATTTGTGCCACTGGTATTGAGTTTTTAATTTAAGGTAAATATTATGGAAGAAATAACAGCATTGTATAGTTGTGAATCTGACTGCAGCCTAATATTGGACTCATAATTGGTTTGTGCTATAGACTAATGTATGCATACTTGCTTTTACAGTTTAGATATGTATGCTCAATTTGATACAAGTGTATAAAAGATCAAAAAAGCTATCTTTAACTTTTAAAGCTGTAATAAAACTTTTCTGCTCCATACATACCACTTGCTTCCTCTGTCTCTCCAATCGAGCAACATGAGCCCGCTGAGTGAACTCACATTCTGTGGGAGCTGGGGAAAGAGCATAAAAGAACAGAACAGCATTATGCATGCCACTCTTGCCCATATTTAGCTTTCTAAGTCTTATAAGTATTCTCTTATTGTCATACTTACAGAGCTGTGGGATGTCCACAGTCTCAAACTCATGCAACTAACAGTTGAGAATATCCCTTTTTCTCATGTGTAGGCCATTAAAATGATGCCTATATTGCTATCCAGTGCATATTTAGCTTTCTATGTTTTACAAGTATTCTCTTATTGTCATACTTACAGAGCTGTGGCATGTCCACAGTCTCAAATTCATGCAACTAACAGTTAAGAATATTCTTTTTTCTCATGTGTAGATCATTAAAATGATGTCATTACTGCTCTTCAGTGTGTGGGGATACCAGTGGCACAGGATACAGCTTGGGCCAAACTATTTCATGCCTCAGACTTGTACTGGAGGCCAGCATAGTCCACCTGCTAAAGCCTTTGGCTGTAGTGTTTTACCAGGAGTTCAATAAATATCCTGAACTGCTAGACACTCCACATCTGTGCCCTAAACCTGGCACCTTCATCTCCAATGCCAGCCATGTCTACCAGCTGAATTAGAGCAATGGAAAGTGATGCTTATCCTCCATTCCCAGTTATCATGTATACTGGCAGAGCACAAACCTGAGCAGTGGTGCCAACCACGTTTGCGAGATGTTACATGGGGTGCAGCAGTGCCAAGCAGAGAGGAATTAAACAACTGAAACGGGAAGGTCAATCAGACACTTGGCCTTAGGATGAAGGGTGTCTATTGATGTAGCCTAGAAATATATATAGGAAATTAGAAGGTAACTATATGGTGAGTTAAGTTTGCAGACAAGTACTGGGGGCATAAATGTAATGGCTCAACACATTTGTTTTTACCTTTATACACTGAGGAAAATTGATTTTTTACACTGTAGGATTCAAACCTAGGCATGCAGGACAAAACATTTTCTTCCACAGTGTTGATTTTCCATCTTTACCACAGAAGAAGTGCTGCTTAGACATAGTCTGGAATCATACATATATATATATACAGGTGACAGTTTGAGCTGTTACACAGGTATGTGTGTGACCTGACAATGTTATTGGATATAGATCCAGTTGTGTATGTGTCTTATGTAATTGTGAAGCTCATGGAAGTACAGAGAGCAGAAGTATACTTACAGAAACATATTAAAGAATACACCCTCAGTCATACATCTGAAAATGCAGTAATGGTGTCTCATCCCTCATACATGTAATTCATATCAGCTCCACTATCTAAAGTGTTATAAGTGAGAGTGAATATAATGGAAAATATCAAACAATAGTAAAAGTGTATTGAATATCTTGTATTAGAACCTGGACCATGTGTATGGCAGTCTTACACTTACACCTGTTGCCACAAGAATGTTGTAATAGCACTTGTCTATGTTTCAGTTTATTGCTATAAACTGCACTGTCACAACAGTTAAATAAGGTTGCATACCATATGCTAAACCCAGGACCATCTGTACTCCAGCCCTACACTTATACCTGCTGTCACAGGACAAGTTAAATGATATTTCCTAATTTCTTACTTCCAAGGTGGTGCAGCGGTAGCATCGTTGCCTCACAGCAAGAGGTTCTCCTGTTTGATTCTCGGCTGGAGTGCGGGGAGTGCCTTCTGTGTGGAGTCTGCATGTCCTTCCCACAGTTGCTTGGGCATTCGAAAGACATGTGTAAATGGGCAGGCCTTCATTGAAGGTTGAACTTTGAACTGGCACCTCGGCGTTCATGAAAATCTACTGCCAATCATTAGCAGACCAGAGTTCTGCTGTGGTGACCCCTAACTGGGAAAAGCCGAAAGACAACAACAACAACATTGTTAAGGTCTCTTTGTTAACTGCTGTGCAATGCTGCTTAGCATGTTTGCTCAGTGCCCAACACAAATAATTGAATGTAGTCAGTTCCAGTTATCGGCTGTCTGAGTCCTGTCTGTAGGTGCTCGATGGCTGTAGCTGCTGAGGAACCTTGCTAAGCATAGCACAAAGCTGCTACATGCAACAATGTATTGTTTTTGACAATTGCCCTTTTACAGATGCCCTGTTTGCAGGTGTTCTGCAGGTGTTCTGTCTGCTTCTTGCGTATTTCACTAGTCCAGTTTGCACACTGCCATGCTTTGATCAAATGAGATAAGCACAATCAAGCCTGATATTCATTTTCTCCATTTCCCATGTTTGTGCTAAGTTGCACATCACACAAACACTGTCCTCAAAAGAAAAGAAAAAATGAATAAAAGGGTAAAGTAATTGAAATAAGGAAAAGCAATCTATGACATACACACTACAAAATGTTAGTACACATGAGGAATTTCTGCATGGGCCTGGATTGAACTCTCACTCCAATGAACCTTCAGAACACAGTAAGGTTGCATTATCCCTCTTTGCCATACAAACAGCTTTGCAGCAAGGAACTGAAATCATTCTGCATACAACCAACTGCAACATCATCTACAGTAATATGAAACCATACAACTGCTATTTGTACATGTATTATTTTTGGACATATTGCACTAAGTGATCACACACCCAGTTATGAGTATTACTTGTAAATATGCAGCTCTGTCTTACCCCTCTGTGTTTGTTTGTGATTCTTCTCTTATCTGACCAGTAATCTGAGACTTGCAGTCAGTAAGCCATTCTATATCATTGTCCTTAAAATCTATAAGGATATTAAATGGCAATAATATAATATGCAATTGCCAACAAATGAAAGTGAGGTTGGATGTTAATGAACAGAACCTGTTAATTGTGTGCTGCTTAGTTACATTTCCAGCCTTGACAAAATTACATCTAACACTTTGTAAGTCTAACTTGACACACTCACTGGATGTAGGGCAGTTTGTATTGCTGTTGTGTTTTCCTTCTCCCTACCAGTAATCAGTCACAATTGCAATCCATTAAAAACAAGCACTGAGAAAATGCCTGCGGTATGTTTACATTTGCGGCATGGAGCCAAGTATTTGGAACTCAGCAATTCTAATGAGTTCACACCTCATTTGCATCTTCACTGTGCTGACTGCCCTGAATATACACCATAAAAAGGCAACCATGTAGCTAGGAAGACTAAAGGTGAGGAGACTTGTTTATGTGGAGAACACAGAAAAGAGGCTATTACTTTGGGATATATCTGCACAGAGGATTACTGAACTTAAAGGTATGCTTGCATTTTATCGGCTACATGCTGCATATGCTGAAATGCAATTAAGAATAATCTGTTTAATAGTTTGATATATATATATATATATATATATATATATATATATATATATATATATTAGCAAATGCTTTTACACTTTATCTGTATGCATTAGTGAGAAGTGTACTGATGGCATAGGCATGTTTGTCAGGGCATTTCTCAGGTATATATGATTGGCAATGCTTTAACATGGAATGTTCTGTGTTAAATCTGTGAACTTGTTTCAGGGATAGTTAATTTGATAGCACTTTTAGCATTTCATGGATGGTTTGTTAGCACAATGTGTCATTTGCCTGTTCTTTTGGGGGTAGGAGAGCAAAGCTGCATTTCTGTTATGGCACAAAGAAGGATGCATTGCTATTCTTGCACTCCTTTTTTACATCCAGTCTGTTGTTAATATCTCAAATCTCTAGACTGTTTATGTCCAGTGGGTAATACTGAAATGCTACCTTTTTCTGTTTTATCTGTGAACAATTATTTTGTAGTTATGTGATAGTTATGTGTATTATCCTTCTGTTGACTTTTAGGACACCTAGGAGTATGCCATCCAGGTATCTCAATTCTCAAATACCACCCTTCACTGACCCTGAGAATCAGGTCATTGCTCAAGCTTTTAGGCAACATGATGCCTTCTTGCTTTAGATGAGACATGGAGATATGTAGGTAAAATGCAAATTTGGCAGCAGATAGTTGCAGATGTTAATTCAGTGGGTGGCCACAGCAGGACATGACCAAGTGCACCATAGGGCCACTGACATGAAAACAGCATGTTCTTCACATTGGTGCTACCATTTCAGGGGCAGCAAACATGTCCCAGGAGGAGCTTCCAGGTAGTACTTTGTATCACAGTTGTTAACTACTGTTGCATAATAATGCAATTTAAATCAATACGTTAGTTCTGTTTCACAACAATTTTTTGGGGGGGAGTTGAAGATTGCTACAGTTAACAACACATTCTGATTGATTACACACAGGCTTAAGTTGGACTTGTCATCCAAGTTCTTGTTGAAAGTATAGTTAATGGACATATAAAGAAGAAAAGGTATCACCCTTTGTCTTACTGTTAATTGTGATGATGTTGTGCTTATCTTTTCTGTAACTTCTTCCAGGACTATCTGTCATACAGTGCATACCCTCATCTGCACATGGTAAGCCAAACATTTTTATGTCAGTACTAATGAGCAATTCACAGAAATATTTTAGTGTGTGATGTTGATGTCAAGACTGCTGTGTCTATTGCTGTCTTGTCTAATAGTGGTACCACTGCTGTTTTGTTAGCATTTAGTAGTGTATATATTAATTGTTCCTGTGTTTGTTGCTCATCATAGGTGAGCCTGACAGTGGAAGTGTAGTACTTCTACCACCTGGTGTCAGAGTATCAGCAGATACTGATGATGATGGTGGCCAAACAAAGGCACAGTTGGGGGGTCCAGAGGTGGAATCTGACACTAAGATTGATATACAGCCATCCCCTGATATCCCATTGGACACAGCCAGTAGGTGCACTTCTACCCATTCCAGTGAGCCCTCAGATATTGAACAGGTGGAGGGCAAGACAATTGATCAAGGAAGTGTGGTTATTGCAGCTTCAGTGCCTGTTGACTCTGTTCATATCCAAATTGTGGGCAAGGTGCCACACAGGAGGGTTGTTAGGGGTGCTTAAAGGAGGCCTGCTGATCATCCTCCACCTGATCCAGGAGTCTCTTCCCGTGCCACTCAATGTATGTTTAGGAACAGCATGCAGGCACAAGCACATTCCCATAGGTGCTCCAGAGAAATGCTTAGGGTTGTAGATGTGGCACAGGCTGACATGTGTGACTACCTCCACCATGTTGCTGATTCAATGGATTGGATGAATGATACGTTGGAACAAGCAGTGTCTGTGATGGAATGCCTGCTGGATGGGGGACAGCATCCTCATGGGTGTAGGTTAGCCACATCGTCTGCTGTTACTCAACATGGCTGTGCTCAATCACATTCCCATAGTGACAGTACTTCCACTGGTCCATCAGTGGGTGAGCTATCCCCACCCAGACATGGGAGGCCATAGGGTCGTAGTTCTGGGCATATTCATGAGGGGAACTCATCCAGCAGACATCATTCACATGTACCAGCAGTGATTCTGACAGTGGGTGTGGATGTGCCAGTGCATCTTCTCATGGTCAGGTATGACAATGATGAACTGCCACCTCTAAAATGCACAACTCACACCTGTCCAACATAAAAAGATGTAGAGCTAGCAGATAGCTTGGCTGTATTCATGCAGACCCTCACACTCCAATTTCATGTGGAGGACCCCTACAGACACATACACAACATTTACACAGTTCAGCCATGCAGCTTAAAATTCATTTTGTCTCACTGGCCATTTGTTGCTTTATCCAAATATTTGCTTGCTTCTCTTTCTTACTCACACACACTAACCGACCTTTTGTGTCAGCTTAGGCTTCCTGCCCCTCCCCCCAAACACCCTGTGCAACTGATGATAACTGTGCCATATTCCTGTTTTGTATCTTTTGGATTCAGAGATACGTAAGCTTTATGTATGATGCCCAGGGTGCATAGCTGACTTAGTGCTTAGTATATCTGCATTTGTGATGTTAAACTAGTAATTGTACCTTTGACTTATATTGGTCTTAGAAAGTCAGACAGTTGATAGCATCAGCATTTTCCATCTTTATTGTTAATGATCTTGTGAGGGTTGTGAAGTCTGAAACTGAAATGTGTATCATTACTTTCTAATTTCTCTCTTTAATGATTTTCCAGTACAAACATATGCTGCTAAACTGAGGGCATGCAATGACCATCACTACTTTTGAGAGGTATGACTGTGTGAATCTTTGATGCCTGAGGCCTTCTGCTTAATAATGGATATCTATAAGTCAATTACGTCTTTGCTGTCACATGTTACACTCATTTCTGTACAAATATGCCACTTTTTACTTGCTTAGACTACCAAATAACAACATGGAAGGATATGCCAGTCATTCATATTATTACATAATATACTCCAGTTTCAATACTTACCTTGTAAATCCAGCAATTTTGCAACAGTTTTAGTTCAGGGCTGACTATGTCTGATGCAAGCAGTACACAGCCAATACATGGGGAGGTAAAGGTTGTGAGAGTTGCCTGGCATCAATGTTACTATATGTATGTGTATATGAGGAAGGTTTTAGGCCCTTAAGTGGTGAGTGAGTGTGCTATGCATTGTCTCTTAGCCAATGCAAGGGCATATTGATCATGCCTACATCTACCCACACCTACAGTAGCTGCTGCTTCCCCCTCTGACTCCTCACCTGCATGTCACTGTGGTTACCTTGGCATTGGTGGTGAGATGTGTGCTCCTTCCCCCTGTTGATCCTGCTGAAGCTATTTTCTCAGGATAATGTTGTGTACCATAGCACATACTGTGAATATTTCAGTGCATGTCCATGGATTGCACTACAGGGCTTCCCCAGATATATCCACTTACCGGAACAGAGACTTCAGCAGCCCAAACACACACTCTATGATATTTCTGGTTTGAGCATATGCCACACTATAGCATTCTTCAGCATGTGTGTGCATTTCTGATGAGTGCTACATATACCTTTGACTCTACTGGGATGGGTTCATCTCAGTTTGCCCTGGTTCTGAGTTGAGGATGACTAAGATTGCAGAGCTCCTATAGTGTGTCTCTGTCTACCTTGTAGCTCTCTATCTACAATTTCCACATCATATATGTTGTGATAAGTTACCCAGGGTCTGAAAACTCTTTTCCTTCTTGGCTTTGGTCTATTAGCAGCAGCAGTAGCATAGACTTCAGCTTGTTGCACATACACATGAATTAAAGCAACAGCAGCCCCTAACATTGTTTCTGTGAAGACACCTTTCTGTGGCTGTATTCCAGTAGGTTTTGGAATTAACAAGTAAAAACAGCACCAAGTTTACATGGTTGGTTTATACCTTGTTGTATAGCTCCTCCATCTTGGATTGGTTGAGTAGCATACAATTCACCTGCTTATGCTGTAATTTGCATGCCACAGTGTTTATCTTGTTTGCACAGCTGTACACAGCTCTATACACCATGTAGAGCTGCTTACTGAATCCAAAACAGTGCACTACTGACACACACATAGTCTAAAAGGACCATGTAGGCGTTATTGAATCTGGCCGACTGTGTTGTTTTGAGGCAATCGGTTACATGAATAAATTGTCAGAAACTTGTCAAAATTCTCTTCTATATCCATCTCTGCATACATCTGTGCCAATCTTTTTTTTTTTTTCAAAAAACACATAAATCCTTTTAGATGTCAGAAGATGTACTTAATTGTTGGCAAGAGATTATAGTGTTTGCTACTTGTTTGAAGGAAGTGTTGCATTCTCTACATATTCAAATTCCCTAATGTACCTTTCTTCAGTACTGGCACTGTAGACATTTTCCTTACTCTGCTCTTTTACTTCAGAAAATACCCCAGTATTTTTAGCCTCCACAGTTAACTTTCTGCTTTAACTATAAAATCATAAGATGCTGCACTCATATTACATTTTGGACTAGTAATTTACCATTTGGTTTTAAGTTCTTTTTTGACATAGTATCATTTAATTGTCTAATGTCTTTATTAAGCAGTTGGTTAGCCTCTGGTGATAACATGACAGCTTTTCATCTGTAGTGAGTTCTTTACTATCATTAGTTATTATTTTTAATAGAGTACCAGTTTAACTGAAGTCTGTATGTACATTTCCTAGCATATACTGTTGTTTTTACTATATCACAAGCATACAGATTTTCTTTATGTGTTTTAGCTTGAGATATGACTTGAACCACAATTTTCTTATTGTGGTAATCTTTTCCCATGATTATACTGATATAATTACATGGATGGGAATAATCATTAATTCTTTAATAATTTGTTTTTATTATTTTATGGATATCATAGACAAAACTTTTATTTCCTCTAACTATATTTTGAGTTTTTTTCCTATTAGTCCTTGCTTGATCCAAAGGTTTCTTTCATCTGTATGCATAACACATATCTCTAAAAGTTAGAAGTCATAATGGATTTTTAATCTGGTTGCATCTATTTCATGATATTTCTCCATTTTCTATCTTCTTCTTCTTCTTCTTCTTCTTTCGGCTTTTCCCAGTTTGAGGGTCGCCACAGCAGATCACCTGTCCGCTCATGATTGGCAGTGGAGTTTTATGGTGTCGAGTTGCCAGCCTGGTACCCAACCTTCCACAGAAGGCACACACACGCAGGCACGCACTCACTCATGCCTAGGGTCAATTCTGCACTATATCTCTCTATCCATATCTATAGCTATATATATATATATATATATATATATATATATATATATATATATATATATATATATATATATATAGATAGAGATATTATACATGTATCTGTCTCTCTCTCTCTCTCTCTCTCTATATATATATATATATATATATATATATATACACACATGGATTCACTTTAGAAGCACGAAATACTGAAATATCGAAATTCAGTATTTCGAGCCCATAAAATGGAATCCTGAAAAAAACGAAAATTCAGAAGCGCGAAATTCAAAATCTCGCATACCGGAGATTTTGAATTAGCGTGTCTGCTGTACACAAACACACACCTTCCTCCCCACACACAAACACAAGCTCTGTCCTATATAAAAGCAGGTGGGCAAGCCCCTCTGCACCCCCCCCCCATGTGGTGGGCTGCACCACTCACAACACCCCTACTTCAATATTCTAACTCTGAGGTCATACTACATACAGAAACACACAAAACACCACCATACAATCTACATTCTTCTCGCACACACACATCACAGCAACAAAACACACTAAGACACACCACAGCCCCTACCCAAAACACTTAACACATAAACACTTACCTGAATCCATAACCACAGCGAAACACCAGAAGCACTAATTCAAAATCTCTGGTATGCGAGGTTTTGAATTTCACGCTTCTGAGTTTTTGTTCTTTTCAGGATTGCACTTTATGGGTGCGAAATACTGAATTTCGATATTTCAGTATTTTGAGCTTCTAAAGTGAATCATATATATATATATATATATATATATATATATATATATATATATATGGGATCACTACAAAATACCGAACACCCAAAATCCCAATGCTAAAAACGAGACCAGATGACTGAAACCTCGCAACCAGAAGTGAGAAATGCAAAATCCCGATGTTAAGGAATTTTGCGTTAGCGCTTCTGGTGTTGCGGTTCAGGTAAGTATGTGTGTGTGAGTGTGTTTGTGAGGGGTGTAGTGTGTGTAATTGTGTGTTGTGACTGTGGTGTGTGTGTGAGGGACTAATGTGTGGGTGTGAGTTTGCCTTGTGTGTCTGTGTGATCTCGGAGTTAGAATAATAAAGTAGGGGGGTTGCAGGGAGGCTTGCCCCCTGCCTATGTCTTGTGTAGGATGCATTGTTTGGTTGTGGGGGAAAGGTGTGTATGTGTGTGTGTGTGTGTGTGCGTGTGTCATGTTTGGTTTTGTAACTTTCGCGATTTTGAATTTCGCGGTTTTAAATATTCGGTATTGTGGGGTTTCGGGCATGTGGTCTCGGTGTTTTAAGCATTGGGATTTTGGCCGTTTGGTATTTAGTAGTGATCCTATATATATATATATATATATATATATATATATATATATATATATATATACACAGTACACATACATATACATATATCTATACAGCATTCAGTTTCTTCTTCTTACCTTTTTAGTTTTATTCTTGAAGTATGGCAATCACATTTTCAAATGTGCAGTAGCCTTTATTCAGCTGCATAAAAAACATGCACGACTTCAGGAAGAGAAAGGGGGGACAACAAAGAACACTGCATCAAACATATGGACAAGTTACAGTAATTAAACTTACTAAAAGAAGAACAATAACTTATCAAAGTAGTGCACAGAGGATAAAATACGTTAAGTAATTTCAAACCATTAATTTGAATAGTGAATTAATGGTGCACTGAAATGAGAAAATGCATTTAATCCTGAACAAGGAGGAACCGTTTGTTTCCATTTTCCTTTTAGTGTAAAGATATCGCAATATTTTAATTGACAATACAAATCCAAAGCATCCTCTATAACATCACAAAAGTATAAATAGTTTCCAATTAGTTATTATCTGAACAAGTATGAGGGAAGTAAAGAAAACTGGTGCTTAAACTTCTGCCTCGTTTGCTGTTAATAGCTGATACCTCAATGCTTAAGGCAGAATAAAAAACACAGACCAATATTCTTGAAATTCTTTACCATGAATGTTATTCTTATATTTGTGCAACAATTTCTTTTCATGAGAAGCAAAGTTTAGGTATCTGATTTGTCTGCTGTGCTAAGTATGACTAATCTAAGCCATTTATGCTGAGTGCCAGAAAGTTTGAGGGATAGAGCTCCTATCCCCAACATCCAAAACCCAGGATTCTGAAGATTTGTTAAGAAAAACCTTAAGTCCGGGAAACTGCATCCTGTACATTTTCCCATATTACCTTACTCTCTGTATAGCCCCACAACATACAAAAGTAATCTTTGTTGAGATGATTATCTCCAACAAGTGCTGTTTGTAGATGCTCATCTTCTAAAACTTCTATAAGTGGAATGCTGCCACTGATACACTAATAGTAAGTGAAAATCAGGATAGGAAGCTCTAAAAATGTCTGCTAAGCTTCAGATATATTCTTCCGCTGTTGTGATGTAATGAAGATGTCTTAGGCTCAGCCCATTTATGTTTGAGTGGATCATCCCCACATGGTATCAAGCCCATGAGATGACAGTAAATAAGAGTTAGTGTGCCTTTCTGGTAGGACCTAGTACTAAGAAGTTTGTAAAATAAATGTACTGGGAGGCAATGCTTGTTAATACCTGGAATTGTAATTTTATTGATTTGGAAAGGTGAAATGCCCTTAGTTGAAATTATATAGTGGTTCAATTAATTTTAATGCTTATATTAGAATGCTGTTGCTGTTGGTGTATGAATGTGGCCAATGTCTCAGTGGCAAGCACAAATAATAAAAGGTAAAACAGGCAACCCTGTCATGTTTCCATTATGCAGAGCAAAGGATGAGGATGTGTTACCAACTGTAATGACTTGAACCATGGGTTCATTGAAAAGAAGCGTGCTTTATCAAAAATGAACCCTGAATCCCATAACATAATGAAGCCTCTGATAAAAGTCTAACTGTAGGGAGTTAAAGGCTTTCTTGTAGTCAGAGATGGAGTCATATAGCATTGTTGCAGGCTTTACTATATTGTATGAGACTAAGCCAAAGATGGTCAAGTCTGGTCCTCCTTGTCTACCTTTGACTAAACCTTGTTGTGAGGGTTGACTCTGTTTGGGCAGGATTTTCTCCAAGCTATGCACTAAAACTTTTGCAAACTATTTTGTTTCAGTTTGTGAGAATGAAATTGGACAATATCTCAAATCAAATTGCTGGTACTGACCTAGACTGGACAGGAAAATAATTCAAGCCATTCATGAGGAGAAAGGAGAAACCCCAAATGACTCATAGACTGAAACAGCTGTAACAGTTCTTTAGTTAATATGTCCTTGCATGACACATACATTTCCCCTGTGATTTCATCCAGTCCTTGAGACTTTCCTTTTCATAGGATCTTAAGCACTTAACAGACTTCTTCCTATGTAATGGGACCATTCAAAAATTCAAGATTCTATTTAGAGACCTGAGGAAGGGGGAGGTACCATATAGAAATGTTTGTCTTTGTTCCCACCTAGGTTGATTGCATGATGTATATAAAGGCCTGTATTTCTGGGTCATTATTTCAATGACTACATAAACATCTTGTTGTGGAGTATCCAAACAAGGCTGCAATATGGCATTTGCCTATTTGATTCTTTTAGTCTTTGAGCTAAAAGTTTTAGGGAGGGTCTACCTTTTTCCCATGCTTGATTTTGCCATCATTCAAATCTATGTCTGCTACTTCAGCTAAATAAATGGCTTTGCATTCCTTAATCAGTGAGATTTTCCATCTCAAGATTTGACCATGGCATCTCTGCTGTTTATAACTCTCTTCCTTTACTTTCAGTATTCATTCTAACTCCTCATTTTTCTTGCGTCTGTCTTCTGTTCCCTTCAATATCTTCTGGGTGTCCACCTGATGGTAAGTTTCAAGTTCTTATAGTATTGAGCCACAACTATAGTAGAAGTGAAAGCATCTTTGGCATACTTCCTAAGCATTTTTTCTAATTCTTCTCTTCCCTTCTGAATTTTCTTTAAGAGAGGGTCCTGTCTCCAGCCCTTTCAAGGGATATGGTGCCCCCAAACCTAATGTTTCTAACTAACCAAGCTGTGATCAGAAAGGGAGGTGGAGTAGCATGTACAAGAGAGCATTTTTCAAATGTTAGCAGCATTTATAAGGATATAGGCAAGCCTGCTTGCACATAATGTCCTAGAGGCTGAATTAGTGCAGTCAGTAACTCCAGGGTGAGTAACTCTCCATGAATCTGCCAAAGCTAAATCAGTAATTAAGTTATTTACTGCATGAGTTAGCTGAGGAAGTCTGTAATTCCCTTTTGGAAGGCTGTCTAATTGTTGGTTGAGTGCTACGTTAAAATTTCCCCCCATAATCTCTTATAATCATTATAGTACTACCATGTGCTGTCATATTGCTCTGGAAAACTGGTTAAAGGTATTCAAGGAGTCTGTGCTCAGGCCATAGAAGTTAGCTACAATGATAGGTTCTTTATTTATACTTAGTCTGAGTACTGACCACCTTCCCTTTATGTTTTTATGTCAGGTTAACAATGACCAGTTCACTGAATGGTAGATTAAGATAATAACATACCACCTAGAAAACTTACAATTTGCCTGTCCCCATCTCTTCCATTTCCTTAAAAATTGAAAAAAATCACTTGGTGAGCATGGTTTTTAAACTGAGTAGAACATGCATTTACCATATTCCATGCTGTAAATTTAATTGTTATGGTTGTGGAGCCATTATGATCTTGTTGAGTGAAAATGTTTCGCTGTATAACAGCCACAGTATTAAATGGAGGAACATTAGTGGAAGAACAGGACATAAGAACAAAAAAATGTTAAGTCCATTTAAGTGTCAAACTGGAAAACCAGTAATGAAAAATCAGTGAAATAATACAATATTTTATTACTGAAAGCACTTAGAATGCAACCCCCTTCGCAACAACTAAAAAATATGCAAAGTCTGAACCTCAGGCAGTGGCCCTGGAAGACTAGGAATGGAAAAAAGAAAGCCTTTCATAATATACACCGAGAGGAATCACCACTCCCAGGAGTGAGGTAACTCTTAGAACTAAATAAATAACTCTTGAAATGGCTTGCTGTTACCAAGGGAATTTCCCTGTTTTTCAACATATAAATATGTATAACAAAAGTAAAAATATAATCCAAAAACAAAACGCCAGACCGTGTGACCCACACAAAACGTCTCCAACAGAGTAAATAATAAAAAGCAAGCAAAATGAGACGCAGATGACTGTTAAATCCAGAATAAGGCCTTTACTGAGTGCTAAAACACAAGCGCTTTCACAAATAAGCTTCTTCAGGTGTACATAAGCACTGATGAAACACACCTTTATATACCCAAAAGCATCACCTGATACACAATCATGTGACATTAAAATACTAAAATTTTTTTAAAGAAATTTTTAAAAACATATACACACTACCAACTAAAAATTTATTCAAAACAAACCTATATAACAAACACAAATTAAAACATTTTATATCATCGTTTCAAGGGCCTCATCCTAAGTCTCGGTCTAAGAGGAATGCACTCATAATGTGTTTGTTAAACCTAGTTCTTTTATCCCGAATAATAATTAGTTGGTCAGTGCATTTGAGAAGTTATGTATCCGTGACATCTATGATACATGTGTGAGTTATGGTTTAGATTCCGTGAGAGATAGACGTTCTAATCTGTCTAGAAAATAAATTTATGCTTTGAAGGAGCTTGAGAATGATAGTCGACTTATTTTCAGACCAGCAGATAAAGGCGGCCTCATTGTGGTCCTGAATAGGAGCTGGTATGAGGCCAAGATGATGGATAGCTTGGGAGATAGTTTGTTTCTTGGAAGATAGTTCGTTTTATGAGGAATTGAACACGGGACATATTTCTGTTCATGTGTTTGATGTGCATGTTGGCTTGAAAAGTTTATTTGAACAGAAACTGATGGATGATAAGTTGCTTGATTATTTTGTGGTAGTCAAACCGATTGTACCAATATTACAGGGTCTACCCAAGGTTCATAAGTCGATTTATAATCCACCCATGAGACCAATAGTCTCTAGTAGGGGTTGCTGCACAGAACCAATTTCTATTTTTGTAGAGAAACATCTTAGACCAGCTTTGAACAATATGGAGCATGTGCTTAGAGACACTGAGCATTTTTTGAGGGCTTTATATGTTTTTTTTCTTGACACATACTACTTGTGGTGCGGCTTTTGTCGCCCTGGATGTAGTTTCTCTGTTCACTGTGATTCCCAACACAGCTGGGATCACAGCCATACAGCAGTTTTTGGAATGTTATACGCAGTACACTGCCAATATTATCAGTTTGTTACTCCGACTTTTAGAGTTGGTGTTGGAACATAATTTGTTTCTGTTTGGCAGTCATGTCTATAGACAATGCAATGGCGTGGCTATGGGCACTTTGTGTGCCAATAGCTACGCCAATGCAGTTATGGTGACTTGGGAAGAGAATTACATTTTTAAAGGTCCCTTTAGCCATCTCATTTTGTTTTATCGGAGATTTGTTGATGATGTTTTTATTTTATGGGATGGGAATAATGATCAGTTTTCTGATTTCATGACATATGTTAACAATACTACTGAGTATTTGCAATTTACACACAGGATGTCTCATGAGAGTATGGATTTTTTAGATGTTGCTGTGATGAGGGACCCAGGAGGGAATGTGTACACCAAGCAACACAAGAAGGATTGTCATGTCAATCATCTTTTGCACCGTAGCAGTGCACATCCACCTCATATATTCAAGAACATAGTTACCAATCAAGTGATGAGGGCTTCCAGGCTGAATGTCAGAGAGGAAGATTTTAACTGTGAAGTGGATAGGGTCCTGACGTATTTGAAGGACAGAGGATATAATGAAAGCCTCCTAGCAGAACAGGTACCGAGAGTGGTGGAGAAGAGAAGTAAGCAAGCCAGACCTTTCTTCTCCAGAAAGAGAGAGTTCTCGGGTGAAGCTACCAGGGTATCAACTCATACAAATTTAAGAATCTCTTTGAAGTACACCACAGATGTAAATAAATATATTGACATCATTAAGAAACATTGGCAGGTTTTAATGACAGATGATGAGATTGCTAGAATTGTTGATTATGTCCCCAGCATCAGTTTTAGGAATGATAAATCCCTCAAGAGGAGGCTATGTTATCCCAAGGATGTTAGGGAAGATGCTAGTTATTGTGTCACCAGGCCTTGTGGGCGATGTAATTGGTGTGGGCATCTAGATAGAAATATGATATTCTATCATCCCGATCAGGGTTGAGATTATATCTTCAGGATGTCTGCCACATGTGACAGCAGGCATGTTGTTTATCTTGCTTGCTGTTTGGTTTGTGAAAAATTCTATGTTGGCAAAACAGATAGGTGCCTTAGGGACCGTATTAGGGAGCATTCTTATAACATCAGAAAGTGTAATAAGGCCAGTGCACTTGCCGAACATGTGTTAAGTACAGATAGCTCCCATGTTTTCAGTTTTAGGGTGATAGGACTGATTCATGAGAGCTTGAGGCAGGGTGATGTTTGCAATAGAACTGAGAACTTGGAAGCAATATGGATTACTAGACTGAGGAGTAATGAAGGGCATGGACTCAATGAGTGCATTCCTCTTAGACCGAGACTTAGGATGAAGCCCTTGAAATGATAAAATGTTTTAATTTGTGTATGTTATATAGGTTTGTTTTGAATAAATTTTTAGTTGGTAGTGTGTATATGTTTTTAAAAATTTCTTTAAAAATTTTTAGTATTTTAATGTCACATGATTATGTATCAGGTGATGCTTTTGGGTATATAAAGGTGTGTTTCATCAGTGCTTATGTACACCTGAAGAAGTTTATTTGTGAAAGCGCTTGTGTTTTAGCACTCAGTAAAGGCCTTATTCTAGATCTAACAGTCATGCGTCTCATTTTGCTTGCTTTTTATTATATAAATATGTGTGCCAAAAAAGAGGGTAGAACCTGTGAGTAAAGGAAATCATTATCATCATCAGCCTCATTTTTTTCTATTTTCTGCAAGGGGTTGAGGTGTTGCTATCCCTGTGTGTTCAATGCCACTCACATACCTTCTTTGAAAGTCAAGGCTGACAGCCACAGGTCTTGTCTCACACAGTCCATCCATCTCTTTCCTTGATGCCCTTGCTTCCTATTACCTTCTTCCTGTCTGCCCAAATTCTTCTTCACCAGATTGTCTTCTGCTTTCCTGCACAAGTGCCCAAACCATTGTAATCTGTTCTCTATGACCTTCTGTGCAACTGAAGCTACTTGGGCTTCTACTCTGATGTCCTCATTTCTTCATCTGTTCCATAGTGTGCATCCTACCACCCATTTCAGACAGTTCATGTCCACCACCTCTAGCTTCCTCAACTGCTCTGACTTTACTACCCAGATTTCTGTACCATACAGTATTACTGGCCACACCACTGCTTTGTACACCTTACTTTTCAGCTTCTTTGTCATTCTTCTGTCATATATGACCCCTGCCACTCTGTGCCAGTTGGCTGCAGCCCTTCTGATTCTAGCTTTGACCATGTCATTCAGATTTCCCTTCTCCTCAGCCACCCCTCTCAAATACTTGAAGCTGCTACCTTGTTCCACCATTTTTCTTTCTATCTCAGTTTTCATTTCCCCCATTTGCTTCCACTACAGCTGTTAGTGAGCAAACAAAAGATGCTGTGCAATATGTATCACACCATTGTATATAGCATTGGTCCAGAACAGTAGTAAATGAAGCACACACAAAAGTAGTAACTTAGCAAAATCCACTGCAAAACGAGACTGTGAAATTGTCTCTCATACATATGAGTGAACATTAACAGGATGATTCCATCTTCATCTAGTGTAGATGATATCAGAATCCTGACAAAACTCCTGATGAAAAAGAAGAGTGCATAATATCAGTTCAAAAAGTGCTGTGTCAGGTGGTCATAGGAACCACTGCTGAATCATTCCCACTAACTGAGCATCAGTTTGCATCATCAGTCCTACTAGCGCCTCCAAATCCCCGGGTGATGGGGCAAGCATCACAAACTGACACTTCTCATTATCTGAATGTTGCAGTGACTGAAGGACATGAAACCTGTTTTGGACAGGCATAGGTGGTGGGAACTTGCTGTCTGGATGCTTTCCAGATAATGATGACAAAATTAGCTGGTTTGATAAGAGGCACAGCTGTCATCTTTTCCTTCGCTGGGGTTTTAGTAGGGGAGATTGGAGGTCTCCTCTCAGCCCTTTTCTTATCTCTGTTACCCAGCATAGTCCCCATTTCATACCAATATTCCCAAGTAGATCCTGCTGCTTTTTCTGCCATAAGAGTCACTACAAAGCTGCTAACCTTTTCTGGTTTCCCAAAAGCTGCCACTTGGCCTTCTACTGTGAGGAATAGTGTGACAGAGCAAAGTAGCTGGCATTGCCAACCAGGGTCCATACACTTCCTAAAGAAAGGGACCATCATTTTCCTTTTATTGAATAATGTGTTCCTGTAATTGGGGGTAAATGTACCCCTGATCATGCTACCATTGGGACCACTGCCTAACTTCTTGCCTTCCTTAAACATAGTTTCCCTGTTATTAAAATACAAAAATCTAATAGGGAAATGTCCAGGTAAATTATTCAACCAAACCCTGAAGGCTACTCTATGTACACATTCAGTCAAAGGCTAATATGACAAATGGAGGGTATTAACCAGTTCCTTCCTAATGAAATCCACAGGAATATTCCCTTACTTACCTTCAGCAGACCTAGGATCCTGAGGTTATTTCTGTAGTTTCCATTTTCAAGATTATTAGTTTTGAGTTCTAGCTGGTATTCTTCATTTGGTTATCTTAGATTTGTGGTATGTGTGTAGTTATCAGATCTCTCCTAGCCCAGTTCCTACTGCTATGACTCCATTATAATGGTAAGCCAATCATTCTGTTTTTTTTGGGGGGTTTTTTGTAGTATTTTCAAGAACTCCTTGTACAAGTGTTGCCAAGAAAGAAATGGTCTGATAGATGTTCTCTGTGGGTTGATTTCCATGTAACCTCAAAATGCATGCACTCGAGGCACTCCTCAGTATGGAGAACATCGATATCTGTGCAGTAGCAGAAACCTGGTTTAAGGTTCCAGAGAGCACCCCAGCACTACCAGGCTATAACTCATACCATACTTTTCGGACACAGAACCCGAACTGAAACACAAAAGGTGGGGGTGTATCCATATTCATAAAGGATACCCACACTTCCAGGTTAGTGGCACAGCTCAATGCCTCAGAGATCATCCATGTGCAACTAACAATGGGCAAAACTGCAATTCAAATTGTAGCTTGCTAAAGATCACCCACCATGACCCAGGACCCCCCATTCTGCATTTCTAGAGACACTGGAAAATATGAAGGTCCTACCAAATGCACTAATATTAGGGGATGATTAAAATTACCCAAACATTAACTGGGAGAACTACTCAAGTACTAACTCCCTTGCCCAACACTTCCTAGAATTTATAAGCTCTAATGCCCTGGATCAACTGGTCAACATCCCCACCAGAGGTGACAACATATTGGACCTGGTCAACACCAACATGGGCGACCGGTGTTCTACACCTGTGGTCAAACCCTTGTTGGTTAGATCAGACCATAGACTAATCACTCTGGATATCCACATTCTGCCCCCACCCCAATCAAGGAAACCATTGTGAAAAACTTTTCAAAAGCAAACCACGTTACTTAAGACGAGGTGGAAAGGTTCAAAGCCCCCATGCTAAAGGACAATGCTGTCCAAGCTGCTGAATCCCTTACAAAGGCACTCTATGAGCACCTGCAAGAATGCATGGATCATGCTATCCCAAGCAAAACCAAGACTCACTCCTCCAAGAAAAGGAAACCAGTCTGGTGGACCTCTGCCATAAACAAGCTATACAATAGAAGGAGGAAAATAGTGCAGAAAAGAGTAAAATCCCAAGAAGGAAAGACATCCCTGATCAGTATCAGCAAGAAACTATGATCCCTCATAAAATCATCCAAGGCTAGCTTCAAAAGAAAAATTGCCAAGGACTCCAAAGATAACCACAAAGCGTTCTTTAGCTATGTCAAGAACCTAAGTGGAAACTCTCAGATCTGCTCTGAGTTAGTGCAGAATGACACAAAATACACTGAACCGGCTGATATTGCCATCATTCTGACAGACAGTTTTAGTGCAAACTTCACCCCCCTCTCACCCCCTAAAGACCATACCATACCAGAAGAATGTAGTGCCCTAGCAATCACTGACACACAGGTTAAAACAGCCCTATCCAAAGCCAAATATACAGCTTCAATGGGACCAGACGGTGTCCCAAGCTGTGCCTTACATGAGCTCCAAAATGAACTAACCCCTCACCTAAACACACTGTTCGAGCTCAGCCTCTCCACAGGCTACATACCCATAAAGTGACGGACAGCAACAGTTATCCAGCTCCACAAAGGTGGAGCCACAATGGACCCCAGGAACTAGCACCCTATAAGCCTGACTAGCCTGGTCTGCAAGGCAATGGAGCTCATCATCATGGAATTAATTAGCAGAGACATTGGGTGCCTTCAAACATTGGATCCTACCCAGTTTGGCTTTGTTAAGGGCAGATTATGCCTCCTAAACCTGGTGGACTTCTTTGAGACAGTTACCAAGGCTTTAGATGAGGGAAAGGAGGTCCACACAGCCTACCTAGACCTCACAAAGGCTTTCGACACCATTCCCCATTCTGGTATTATAGACAAGGTCACCAGCCTAAACATAAACCCCTAAGTCACAAGATGGGTTGCCAATTGGCTCATGGATAGAATCCACATGGTGAGAGTTGCAGGCTCTAGGTCCAACTCTAAACCATTTACAAGTGGTGTCCCCCAGGGCTCAGTCCTGGGAACCCTCCTGTTCGGTATATACGTCTCAGAGGTACAAGCAAGCACAGGAGGACTATGGACTGCACACTGGGGGTCATAATTGACTCTCCAGCTGATACAGACATCTTCCAGAAGGGTCTCACTGAGACAGTTACCTGGTGTCAAAATCATGGCCTCAAGCTAAATGCCAAAAAGTGCATAGTCATCCCCTTTGGAAAAAACAAAGTACCCATGAACTACCACATACGTGGTAGATCCCTAAATACAGAAAGTGTAATAAGGGATCTGGGGACCCAAGTAGATAGTAATCTCTCCTTTGATAATCATATTGCCAAGGTGGTTAGAAAATCCTTCTATGTGGCCCACCTAATCACAAAAGGGTTCGCATCTAGAACAAAAAAGGTTATTGTGCTCCTCTATTCATCACTCATCAGACCCATCATAGAGTACAATGCCCTATTTGGGATGTACCTTACAAGACACTTGCAACAGCTGGAAAGACCACAGAAGTACCTCACCAAGAGGATTACTGGCCTCAAACATATGTCCTATGCAGCCCGACTGAAGAAACTCCAGCTGTACTCGGTTGCATGCCGCTTACTCAGAGGTGATCTCTGCCTGACATACAAGGCCATGTCCAACCCAGAATTGATGGACATGTTCCAACTAAAAAAAAACAAATACCCAAGAGCCACACACTCTAGGGACCTAAACCTCACCACAATGATAAATAGGATGTGCTGGAGGGATAGATTCCTGTCCCAGAGACACCCCATGCTTTGGAACATTATCCCAATCTAAATTAGGCAGAGCCCCTCACTAACACTCTTCAAGAATAACTATGATGAGTGGATGGGAAACAGAACATTTACCCCAGGGATCACTGCAGTGGCTCTGCTGGACAGAGGCACAGGGAACTAATGGCTCTGCTGGACCGAGACACAGGGAACTAATTTAAGGGGGTGGCAAAAGCCAACACATTCTGGCTAAGCTTATAGATGCCCTCGAGCAGATGGCCTAGTACTTACCTATGAACCTATGAACCTATGTACTTGAAGTGCTGCCATTCTGAAATACCTCCTGATGGCCATTTTCTTTAAAATGAAAGTTTGTAAGGAAAATCTATCCATAGCACAACTTTGCAGTGAGTGGAAAGGAGGGGTTAGATGAAACAACAGAATATATTATTTAGTAGATTTCTTTGCACTGAAACAGTCAGAATATGTAGATTTGCTCCTGAGAAGACAAAGCTGCCTCAAAGGAGCTATACTTCTGTGCCATCCGGTATGACAGTTGTATTGCATTTTCATCAGTCTTATTTGAAGCAACTCATGCCAATTTTAGTGACAGTATTTTTTACTTAAATAAGCTTGTTTCTTAGTAGATTTAATAGTATGTTAACAGCACACTCAGATAGATTGAGTTAAGAGTTGTAATGAGCCATTGGCTTTAACTTCCACTGATACCGCTGTATTTAATGAAGTAATAGAAGTCTTGATTTAATACATCTGTTGGCTGGGAATGTCCCTCTGGGAAGATTCTATTTTCAGTGAATTCCAAGGGGTAAAAGCTCCAAGACATACAACAGAACTTACAAATAACAGAAACTCTAATATAAATTTCAGGCAATAACTAAGTTGATTATAAGTAAATACAGAAGTAAAATAAGCAACATGATAATATGAAATAAGCAATATTTCAAGATAAGATAAATAATGAGAAAAATAATAGCAGCCAAGGAGCACTGTCCTGATGTGAAAATACACTACAATATTAGAATAGAGAAGTTATCACAGAAGAAAAAAATTCTTACAACCTTTCATGCTATCAACATTTTGAAAAATACACACTGATAACAGTTAATATGCAAGAGGAAAGCATTAAAGAGGATGAAAGGGGGAACTAAGAATAAAATTACATGGAAAGACCTTTTAAAAGAATAGAAATAAAAAGGTAAGTGATTATTTGGGCAACATGTTAATGATGTGAGCAGTCCATTCCAGTACAATCGTTGCAGTGTTTAGGTCCTGGCAAGGTGTTATTGACTCGCTGGAGAGATAGTTTACTAACTCGATGTATTCCTGGCATATGGAATAAGTTGCCACTACAAGTCAAAGTACTATCTTGGCTGCCTTTAAGGCTAGTATTCATGACAGGATGGGTAGATACAAATTTACATCAGGATAATCATGTACAGCCTTGCTCAGTTCGGGAGGTGAGCACTATTAAGTGTTTAAAAAGGGTAGCAAGGTCTTCTAAGGTATGTTATGGCCTCTATAATGGCTTGCCTAGTATGTTTCTATGTTCTCATCTGTATATAGCATAGTATAATGAAAGCAAACAGAAAAATGTTTGCAAACTGTTCAAAAGGTTTAGTACTTGGATGGGCAATGTATTTTATGCCTCTTTTTAAATTGCACCACACTGACAGGTTCACACTGTACAGCAATATACTTCTAAGACTAATTTATAAGATTGTTTATTTGGGATTTGTCTTCATTTATGCAAAAGTTTAAGGGCTTTGCTGAATTCTAAGGAATGTAATTGCAATTCTTACAACAGAGAGACTGAATGTGTGAGTATTAGGAATATACATATATACTAAGTATGAGACTGTTATACATCAGAATACCCCCCCCCCCATTCCAAGGTACAGTGATCTTCAGGTATGTAGCATGGGGGCAGGGCCACATCTACGGTGTGAAAAATGAAACTACCTGCAAATGTGCTTTAATGGCAACACAGTAAGTTCCAACTCACTGTACTTCTTTTGTCGTCACACCAAATGTTTCATAGCTGCTGGCACTTTCAGTTTTGGGTTTTTGCAGTTCTGAGAGGAAACCTGTACTGAAGTGTTTACTAACACTGGGACAGCGTACATCTCCATATCAAGTTTTAGTTTCTGATATATTAGCTTGGTATCCAGCAGATCATTAAGATAAATCTGGTATGTAATTAAGACAAAGATATTCCACATTGTCATTAGCACCACACATTTAGTTGAGTAAAATGAAGGACATGGCTTTACATGAAAATGTTATCAGTATCATGAACAGATGCTTGTTTAACTATGGCCAGTTTAGGCTTTAGACAGTGGTATACTGCATCACGATAACTGACAGTAAACCTTACTATCCTATTGGAGCCCATTTAAAATATGTGTGGGTGTGGAGGTTGTTAACTAATTAGTAAGTTCACAGAGCGGTGGTGGTGCTGCGGTAGCGTTGTCACCTTACAGTAAGACGTTGTCCTGTTTGATTCTCAGCTAGAGCGTCTTCTGTGTGGAGACATGCATGAATGGGCGTACCTTCCTTGAAGGTTGTGCGTCAGGGCTGGCAACTCGGCACGTAAAGAATCCACTGCCAATCATTAGCGGACCGGAGTTCCGCTGTGGCGACCCCTAACTGGGAAAAGCTGAAAGACACAACAACAGAGTACAGCAAAAAGGGGAGTAAGTATATTTTTCCAGAGTTTCCTTTAGCATTAGTAGAGAAATATGTTTTGGCTCTATAGAGTCAACCCACATTTTTGTTTGTTCTAGCTATAACACTGTTTGCCTGTCTGCCAAAGTTTAGTTTGCCTGTCCGCCAAAGTTTAGTTGGTTGCCTACTAGAATGCTAATTAAATTTGCAGGTTTAGATTTACCAGTAATTAAATTGCCTGTGAAAGTAATTATCAGACTTTCAAATCCAGCTAAAGTGGTTGCATTATTGTCAGGAAGAGGGATTTTCCTAGTAAAAACATTGATTTAGTTTTAGGAAATATTAAGATGTAGGCTCATGGAGTCAGGCCATAACTACATGAAATAAAGATGTCCTGAAACTTAGGAACGAACTTAGATGACTGATTCACCTGCAAGTATTATATACTGCATTCATTTTGCATTTCTTGAATGTTATACCATGCTATTAGCAAAAGAAAAAGTAGAAAGAAGAGGACCTGGCACTGTGTTTGGTGTATCTCCAATCATTTGTTGCCAAATTTTCATTTCAGGTAGCATTTGAGACCATAGCAAAGATTTTTAGGATACACCTTTTTTGCATATGATAAATTGTATAATATCCATCCTTGACATGCATCTTTCATTCCCTCACTGGAGTTTTTTAATATGACTGATGGTTTCATGTGCCTTGTAGACAACAAGGGTGATCCAACTGCTTTGTTAAGGTCTATTTCACAATGAACATATTCACCAACATCTAGAAAAACAGTATTAGTGTCACAGCATGCTCTGAAGTTGTAATGTGAAAGATGAGATGGCATTTTTGTGCTACTTAAGTGCTCAAGGTAAGTAGACATTTGTTCAAATATATTTGATAGGTGGAAATAGAAGGGTAATAAGGTAGTAACTGTCAAACGCTGCTAAGGCTTCATGTTTATGTAGTTTTACAGTAAAAGTTTTTTTTTTCACATTTTATGGCTACACAGCTGTCCATGGTGTGGTGGTATACAATTGCCACTAGCACAGAAGTTTTGAAATATGAGTGTTAGTTTGTCAATTAACACTGATCTGAATATCAATTTATGAAACAATTTATACACTACATGCATTATGATAGTGTGAATTGATATCATTGGGCTTTTCTGTATATTCTCAGTGCTGTTTTGTATTTGGACCAATGATAAAAAGCCCCTAGGATATATCTATGCAGCATCATGGATTTGATCTCTCGAGTAATCCAAGAAATACTAACCAATTTAATGTGCATCTTCTGTAAGGCAGTCATGCTATTTAGAGTGTTCAGATTTTGTTAAAATAATCCACAGTTATTGTCATTATTAGTATATGGAAGCATGTACCAAACTGAAAGCATGAGTAAAGGTACTGGAATTAAACTCATTACTGTTCCAAGAGTGGTAGAATCTTCACACCTTGATGAATTTTCTGCAACTCCACATGGCAGATATAGGCAGATGACCACTGACAAACTCAGCTATGATTTATGTTGAAATAGACCAACGTAATCTAATCTGCTATTCTCTCTCATAAACAGAGATTTTTATCAATTTTAGTAGTAAAAATGATTAGGTGGCAGAAACTATCTAGTTGTATGGTAAGACGATTTGCTTCACCTATTGACTATTTCCAATCACTGTGTTCAAATCCCTAAAAACAATAAGCATGTTTATGTAACAAGCTAATCACTACAGAGCCTCCTCAGCTAGTGATTCATCCAAAGTAACAGAGAGACAGGCAACAAATGACAACTTCAATCTCTTAACTTTAATGTGAATCAAGGCAGACACCATGTTTCTGGAATCTGCAAAACAGTTTCCTCTTCCTCATTAACTGGATTACTAGCAAAGAACTATTATTTAACTCCTCAAAAACTAAAACTATGCTCTTCGGAGCTTTCACTATGAGGCAAAAGAATTTCACCTAACTTCTTATTCTTGACCACCTTTATAATGCCGTTGAGTAGGTTAACACGCTCAGATACCATGGAGTCTGGCTTGATGCCTCACTTAACCGGAGCGCTTCTCCCTGGGACTCCACTGAAAATGCGCGCTGTCCCAGTTGGACTTTCCCAATAAACCAATGTTAAATAAATAAATAACTTCCACCATCATCTCAAAAACACTTAGAAAAAATAAATGTTCTACTCTTTTCAGCCAGCAAAATCTCCTCTTTACTCTGCTGTCCAAAATGAAATGCTATTGGCAAAGGAATTCTTCTAGCCCAATCTGAGTACTGCCTAACTATTGTAGTGCCTGCCTTGAAATGAAACACTACCATCATCCAAACAATCTCCCACTCTGTCTGCTGGTTCATTACCCTTTCCTCAAAGTATGAACACCATTTTCTTACACTAGCCAAAGCCAAATGGTTACCAATTCAGCAATCAGCCAAACTTCTCCTTGACTCTCCAATTTTCTGATTCCTGAAAGAAATGTCTTGCACTTGTCTTTCAGCTGGCTTACTTAGACCGCCTCTGTCATATAACCTTAGCTCTCATATCCACACAGGGCCTCTCTTACAAGCACCTAAAGCCAGACTGAAGTGCTCTAACCACTCTCTTTCTACTCTTGGAACCAAGCTCCGGAGTGATCCTCCCTCAAATCTTAAAGACCTCTCCAACTACTCTTTCGTTCAGACACAAATTAAAGAACATTTCACAGCAGAAGCTGCTGGCAAATGTTCTGCTTCAGGTCACATAATTTAGTCTCCCTAATCTCAGACACATACAGCTTATCATTTTCACTATAGCATTTCATCTCTAACTCTTCACATGTCACTTCTCTAATTGATGTAAGCTTTGTACATGGTAGTTTTCGTTGACTACCTTCGTAAATCATTTTTTCTATTGTATATTAACTATTTCTTTGTTTTTTTATAATAAAAATTATTTTTATTTTTTCCAGTTGATGTGTGTTCACATTCTGGGCTAAGACTGAAATTGGTGCAATGAGATCACTGCAACAGTTACCAAATTGTATAATTAAATAAACAAATGTGGGATCTGCTTATCCAATAGCAAGACATCTCAGATTAATGCAGTGTAATATTATAACTCTACCGGCACCTTTATGTCTTCTATTAAACCTAAGGATTCTGTACCTTAGTAGATAAATTGCTGATGCCAGACATAACATGATAATGTAGCCATCTGGGCCATACAATGGTATGTAATATTACGTAAGATGTGGTTAATTTCTGATACTCCTTGAATTCATTTATATACTGTTGTATTTTGCTAATCAGTTTTTGCAGAGTCAATAATGATGCAGTGTGTGAATTAATGGATAATGGTGGCTAATCCTTAGATCAATGCATTGCAAACATTGAAAACATAACCTAGGTAGTATCTTTACATGTATTCAAAAGATGACTCTGGAGGAATAATGACTGACACTAACAATAAAGTATCTGCAACCAGTCACCCCACATGCTAGTAAACTACAGTATTGCAAAAGAAGAGTGTTTGATATATTGTGCACTGAATAATACAGAGTTCTACGTTTAGGATATTGAGAATAATCAATATAAGGAAAATGTGGAGTGATTTTACAGCATATAATGCATATGAGATGCAAAAGCTTAGGAACAAAATGCAGGTTTGGCAGTGATGCAAAAATCTTCTTATTGGATAAAGAATTACTATTCTGATCAGATGTCCTTAGATGAGCATGGATAGGAAAGCTCCATAAGGAATCCTAGCTTGCGGAGGATGGTTAGGGTGAACAGGAGGGTAAAGCAATTGAGGACTCAGTACTTGGCTCAGAGGCTTTCAAATTTGTCAACCAAATTTTTTCTAAGTCACTATAAGTTCAAAGGTAAGTAAATACTCAGGTAGCTGCACTTGCAGACCATATTAAACCTAGTCAAATTCTGTCAAAGTTAAGAATCAAACATGTACCTTATTCCTATGAGGTAGACTCATTAACCATGCTACCAACCACCAACCCTATCTGCCAGGACCTAATCAGCATGTGTGGTGTGCAAGAGAGCTGGCCACTTGTGTCTGCTTCATGATGAGGAAGTAAGTGCAGGTAACAATAAATGTGCCCTGGAACCAAGAGAGTCCAGAACTGACAGTGAGCCTGGTGGGTTACAGATGGGAGAGATGAAAGAGGCTGTAAAATGAATGCTGATGCGAAGAGATATAGCTGTCACACAAAAGACATAGTGGTATTGGTAGTCAGTCAATGGTGATTTTCTTTACTAGTTATGGGCTATTCCTAAAGGGGCCTTCTGTATTAGAAGTCCTTCCCTGTGCCCAATCAGTGATAACCCCTAGGAAGAAAAAGATATAAGCTATATGTTAGATTGGAAAAAAACATTTGTGCAGTACTGACAAAAGAGGCTTCAGCTTACATAAACAAATGTAGACAAATATTACAGAATGAATTAGTTTAGGTAAAGAGGCTCATGGGCGGCGCAGTGGTGCAGTGGTTAATGCTGTCACCTAACAGCAAGAGGTTCTCCGGTTCGATTCTCGGCTGGGGTGCCTTCTGTGTGGAGTTTGCATGTTCTCCCTGCATTTGCATGGGTTTCCTCCAGGTACTCCGGTTTCATCCCACATTCTAAAGACATGCTTCTGGAGCATTTCTTTCCAGGCCTTCGCTGAAAACAGGATCTGTGGAACCTAGTCAGACTTTCCCAGTAAACAAATGTAAAATAAATAAGGTAAATAATACAACAGCTGACAATTATGTGCTGTTCAGGTAAGAACACTAAACTGATATGATAATCTGCTCTACCTGTGGTAAAAAAATGAAAATGAGTGTCAAAAATTAATAGCAACCCTGTGAGTAATGCACCAAAAGCTGTAAAACTGCACATTTGTAGTACTATACCAACATGTGCTATGACAGAAATTCTGCATAAAATAAATATGTTGTGGTTAACGGTAGGCTGTGGATATCAAAATGCAACAGCACTTATTTCTCGCTATATATATATATATATATATATATATATATAATAGATATAGATATATAGATATATTTAATCTGTGACTTACAGTTGATATAAACAGGACTCTGTGTGTAATACCAAGTTTATATATATGGATCTACTTCAGTCGATCGAACTTTTACAAGTTTGAACCACATATGGCCGAGACCATATGTTCAAACTTGTAAAAGTTCAAAAACTGAAGTAAAACCACAAAAAAACACAAAATTAAACATCTATACACCCCCCCTTACTCAAATATACTAACTCTGAGATTGCACTACATTGCTGAAATGGAAGATCTTCCCTTTCCGCTCTGTATGGAGATCTCCATTCAGTCAGATCGGACTTTTATAAGTTTGAACATGTGGTCTCGGCCATATGTGATTCAAACTTATAAACGTTCAATCGACTGAAGGGGACCCATATATATATATATATATATATATATATATATATATATATATATATATATATATATATATATATATATATATATATATATATATATATATATATAGATGGGTGTAGGACTATTGAACAAAAGTTTAATAGCCCGAAACCAAATCTACCAAGCACACTTTAGCCAAAGTGCTTTTTACCAAAAAAGCACTTTCGCTAAAGGCCCTCAAAAAAGTAAAGAAAAAAAAAACAAAAAAAAAAACACACAACTAATGTTTACGCAGGGGGGCAAGCCCCCCCGCACCCCCCTTATGGCGGGCTGTGCCCCCCACATACACCCTACTTTTATATTCTCACTCCGAGATCACACTACAGTGGGGAAAAGGGAATATTCCCTTATCCCCACTGTACTACAATCTCAGCAACAGCCATTTCCCCACGATTTCCCCTACTTTTCAGCAAAGCACTTTTGCGAAAGTATGCCCGGCCATTTTACTATTGGTGAAACGGCCATTCGGGGAACAGTACGGGACCTATATATCTATCTATCTATATATATATATATATATATATATATATATATATATATATATATATGGGATCTGTCAATCTGTTCAAAGTTTCACTACTTCAAAGCCCACCTCACCTAGTCCACTTCTTCGAAGTAGTGAAACTTTGAACATTGACTTCGGCAGTCACACTACAGTGCGGAATGGGAATATTCCCTTTTCCCCACTGTAGTGCGATCTTGGAGTCGGTATATGTAAGTAGGGGGGTTGGGGGGCACAGTCCCCATGGGGTGCAGGCTTGCAAAAATCATTTTAGTGTTTTTTTGGGGGGGGGGGGTTGGGTTAGCCCAGGGAACTAGACTTCAGCAAAAGTGCACTTTCATTTAAGTGGACTTTCACTGAAGTGTAGGGTCTACTGCTCTATTTCGAAGAAGTATATTTTCGATGTAGAGCAGTAGACCCATATATATATATATATATATATATATATATATATATATATATATATATATATATATATATATATATAGGTACTTGCAATGTATTGTTACCTTTGCCTAAACATATAGCTCATATGGATTTATCTAGGATAACAACAGCACATGCATTTAGCCTTTCATGTTATGCATCTCAGGTTGTTTATTTGCAAAGTCTACATTTCATCTCTTTCATGGGTTTAAATGCATGTGGGGTCATTGTGTTGTTCATGCAAATGTTGCATGCATATTCACGTCTGTGCAATACCAAAGTGATTTACATCTGTGTCATGAATACTCATGATCACAATTTAGAAATGCATGGCACTGTTATTGCATTTGTTGTGGCAACCATATAGGAGACTGCTCAGTATAATGATGGATATAATGCATCTTTTTTTTTTTCAGGTAGACAGGAAGGAGTTGCCCACTGAGTTATATACTGTCAGTAACTGCATTGTCTGTTGTGTATATGGGCCCTGCCTCTGACTATTGTGCCCCTCATGTGAGTGTCTTCATATATCTCCATAGCTCTTTATTTTGTGTCTCAAAAGCTTCACTCGAGATCAGCTACCTCCATATCTCTCAACTGCCAGATTTTCATAGAATGTCCAGATTTTTGCCTTATATTTTTGCTCTGTATCTTATACTATATGTAGTTTTCTGCCAAATTGTTGAGATTGAAGTCACTAAATAATACTAAATAATGGCAGACATTTGAATTTCAGATGTTATATCCTTCTCAAAATACATAATAATGCAAAATATGTTATTCTAGCAACTTTCAAAGCTTATAGGAGCAATATTTAGACTCTGTCCCTGTTTTTGGGCCTTTGCCCCTATTATGTCTAGCTTTGTCCTAATGTTTGCACTGAGAGGTTGAAAGGTATGGCTACCTCATAAGAAGAAGGGTGAAAGATAACAGCAACAATTAACAGCCCAGAGTGATGTCAGTCAACAAGATTAGACTGACGTGGAGGACCATGTCTCCCTGGAGGCTTTGCTGCCTTATCACCCTGTGTTTCACATTCTCCTTGTGCTTTATTCTTCCTGACTAGGCCCTCTATTGCTTCATGAAAACAGAGCCTAACCTCACTGGAAACATTTTCCCTTCCTATCCTGAGTGTCATCCCACATAATGTCCTACATTACTTATTTTTGTATTGCGTGTACCTCAATTTACTTTACATCGATCGTTTGCCTATCATTTCCACTTGTAAAGCTGCCATGTACTGTATGTTGTTTACTCATACATATGCTTAATGCTGCCCCACATTTAGTGCTTTACATATGTAATACTTTCTTATGTATGTATGTATGTATGTATGTTTGCAGGCTGGCAGTGCTCCCTTTCTGGCTGGCACCTGAAGTACATATGTGTCTGCTCTACGGAATCCACAGATCATTCCTATATTGAAAGACATTTTTGCTTCTTCTGATAAAGAATAATGGCATTTCCATGCTGCGATGTCTATGTAATACACTATAATGTTTTCACTGTACTTTATGAACTAATTGAGGACTTTTTGCTTTTCACTGTAGTGCTAAATCTTGTTTTTTGTTACTTAATGTTTTAGTTTGCCATTTAATTCTTGGAGAGGGGGGATGTCAATCATTGTATTTCAGTTTATATAAATATATATATATATATATATATATATATATATATATATATATATATACATATATATACATATACACATTGTTCCCTATTACATCCTCGAAGACGCACTTACCCAAATACGTAAATGCCGACACATCTTCATCGAACCGCGTAAACATCAATCATCCTGAAGCACGAAATCTGAAATGTCAAATCGTCATGGTCAGCCCTTCTGTAGTATAGCTCCAGAAGGTAAGTGTGCGATAGTTACAGACCTTAGGGTTAGGGTGCGGGTTAAGATAAGTGCATAGATGGTAATGTATGTGAGAGTTAGTGTAGGGTTAGATGTAGGGTTTTGGTATGTGTATGTGAGTGGATTATTTATTTTGTTTGGGTATAGCTTGTTAAGGTAAGTGTGCGATAGTTACAGACCTTAGGGTTAGGGTGCGGGTTAAGGTAAGTGCATAGATGGTGATATATGCAAGATTTAGTGTAGGGTTAGAAGTAGGATTTAGTTTAGGGTTAGAAGCATGGTTTTGGTTAGTGTATGTATGTGTTCATTTAGCTTGTTTGGGTAGGTAGTATATAGCGGGTGGTGGGGTGGGACAACTATGACGGTTCGAGCTTTTGAATTTCGTGGTTTAAGGCATTCGGTGTATTCGTGATTCGCGGAATATGTGTCAGTGTGTATGTATTTGGTTTCTAAGGCATTTGAGCATTCTATCTATATATATATATATATATATATATATATATATATATATATATATATGTATTTTTGGTGCATATCCTCAATATGTATAATTGTTCAAATGTGTTATTGTACCATATGATTTTATTTGGTGCCACAGTAATCTGAAAGGGGTCCTTGGAATAGTTCACTTAACTGGTTGATTAGGAGAGATAGAGAGATAGAGAGAGATAGAGAGAGCTAGACAGAGAGATAGAGAGAGAGATAGAAAGAGATAGAGAGAGATAGAGAGAGATAGAGAGAGATAGAGATAGAGAGAGAGAGAGAGAGAGAGAGATAGAGAGAGAGAGAGAGAGAGAGAGACAGAGAGAGATAGAGAGATAGAGAGAGATAGAGATAGATAGATAGATAGATAGATAGATAGATAGATAGATAGATAGATAGATAGATAGATAGATAGATAGATAGATAGATATGTGACCTAGATAGCCCAGATCACCAACATTTTTTAACAGATGTCTTATGTATTTTTTGCTTTCTTCTGTGTTCTGTGAGGGCAGCAGCCATGATGTCAGTTTTGAATTTTATTTTTTGGAGTGGAGTTTCTGTGAAGTTTGTTGCTACTTAGATTAGTTGACTTGTGTAGCTGACTGTTTTACAGCTGAATGACAGTTATTTAGAGCTGATTGAAGACTAACAATGTTTCATTTCTTGCTGTCACCATCTGCAACATTCTCCTTTTGTAATCAAACACATTGTTTCATAATGCATATAAGTTGACTGTGTATTTGTAGTTTTGCAATTACTGCCTTGTAGAACTTTGCACACTATTCATAAATCATAACGTATTATTATTATTACTATGCAGTGCATGTACACTTGGCCAAATACACAACTAGTAACAAGGCTGTTTCACGTGTGTAAGTGTCACCTATATTTGAGGAACAGCAGAAGTTAGCAAAATGTACAGTACAGCAAGTAAAAATCTTCATGCTGACTAAAGTGACACATTAGGTGGATGTGTGAGTAAAATATCAAATAAAGTTTGCTGTAAAAGGAATAAAGAAACTGAAAATAAAAAGTAAAAAAATATTTTTAATATCTGGCACTACAGGGCTGAAGTTTTGCTACTTTATTGCTAAGGTTGATTCTGAGAGAATAGCTGTCTTATGTTTACTTTCCAGTGTATAAAGGTATAGGTTTGGGAGTAACTTCTGCACTCCTAAGAAGGAATTATTTATCTCAGGATTTCAGGAAAAGCTGACTCAAAACCCACAAGGGTCAATTGTGAAGTTGAATATCTGGTTACTGGGCACCTAAAGTCATTCATTGTCACATATAGCTGGAAGAAGGTAGCTGTCAGGAAAGAATGCAACAATAACAAAAACAGTTTGTGTTATTAAAGAACACAATTAAAATGTGTTATTGAAACAACTTGTAATTTGAGGAGAATGGACATCACAAACATATCCAACAAGGGATTTGGGATCGTGTTTATTTAACTTTTTAACCTGGTAGTTTCACTGGTCGACTGGTCCAAGGAATGTTAGCCATGACTTGAGCCAGCTGCAGAAGCAGTTAATTACAGTAAATCAATGAAAAATATAGGACAGCAAGAACACAGAACTATATCACAAGTATACTGAAACATGCTGCAAGAAACATAACTAACAGGTGATAAGCACAACCTAACCAGTAATACAGTTCCAAAGTGGTCATATTAATGCCCGTGTGGCACACTGCATGGTTCAAGCTGTGAAGCAAAGACCACAAGGATGCTTATAATGGAACAATGCCTACATAAAAGTGTTGCTTTCATTGCCACCTTGTTAATGTAAGAAACAATAAAGGTATGCAGTTACAGTAAAGTTAGTATTACAATGCCTGAAAACAAATCCTTGTGATAACAGTTGTGCTTTTCTGTTTTCTCAAGCACAGATGCCAGAATGTGCTCGCTACAAAATACTGATAAACCTGCATGCAACACAAGTATCGTTTGGTAATGCGTAAACAGAATTTTTCTGTGGCAAATAAAATATAATGAAATGTCTGTCACTGAATTATATTTTAATCTTCTATGTAACTAAACCTACAGAGCAAAATGTTACTAAGCATTATCTGCGTTGTTCTTTACTTTGTTTTAAACCTACCATTAATTCAAATCTCTTAAATACATTTCCAAAGGAACAGTGATAATTATTGCCATTGTGCTGAAGCTCATGAATACAATGTTATTTATGCATAATGTTGCTATTTTGGGTGCTTCACACACAGAACTGCACGTATCTACAGCTTCAGTCAGCTGAGCATGTGTTCTCATTAATAGTTCTTTGTTCCTTTGTTTTCACCTTCTGGCAGTATACATCTGAAGCCAATTAGGTATATAAAGCATATACATATAATTATTTAATTTAGCCTTTGCTAATTAGACAAGATCCATTAGGCATATCTGCCTTTTTTTAGCCATGCTCAATCAAACCATTAAACTCCTTTCTTGGAATTCTGACCCATTCATTATCTACTATCTGAGAGTAACTACATTACCAGTTAGGTTTAGAGTCGGGATAAAGTGAGCCAGATTTTTTTTTCCCTAACATCTTTCCAGCCAACCCCCATTTTTCCTAGAGTACAATATTAACAGTGCAGGCAAGCCAGGGGTTATTTGCCAGGTCGCATTCCCATTGGATGTGCAGCAAGTTTGGGTCCCACCAGTCTTCACCATGGGCTGGAACACTTTATGGGAAGTTCCATCTGTCTAGGCAAACTGATAAAACTGCCTTTCTTCTTAGTCCCTCAATCCAAGTCCTATTTGTACAGGCCAAATTATCAAGGCCAGGTCTCCTGCCTTGTAGTCAGCATTCTATCCTTCTACACTTTGGACTAAGATATGCATAACTTCAAGTGTAACCAGGGAATTTTGTCCTTGATGTGTGTCTAGACAGCTTCTCAGATGTTACCTGGAAGAATTTTTCAGTTAAGTAACCTGCTGAGAATCAAACATTGTGTATGTGGAAGTCAAATCTGTGTCTGCAAAATGCAGTGAATTTACAACTAGCTACTTCCAATATTCTGTTGCTCCAGCCATAGAAACAAGCAATTTAGTAGATAAAATATTTTCTTTAAACACTGACACTGAATCTCTACTAATTCTCTAAGGTTATAAGTGGTCAGATTATGTATATGAATGAAATAACCCATTGCTACACACACATTTTATGCATATTCATGCAAGCATATATCCCTATATAAATTAAAAATGTGCATGTGCATGTGTGTGTCTGTCTGTCTGTTCAGTAAGTATCTTTTAAATGGATATTGTGGCTCACCTTTCTTGGCTATCATGAAATGCGACAGTAGATGTAGTACTTGTAACATGTCCTTGTACACCTTGTCCTCTGTTCCCTTTATTACCATATGAAGCTTTCGTTGTGCCTTCTGAACTAGCTTCATATCCTTATACTTGTTTGGGCAGCAGAAATGAACATTTTATTCCAGTTATAGCCTAATCTGGTGCTACAGAGGGGCAATATAACCTCTTTGCTCCTGGAGTCATTTCACTAAGGCCAGCTTCTTAAAGGCATTAACTACAGCTTTTTCATTGTGTACCTGATACTTCCATTCTTATTTTACTTCCACACCAAGATTTTTCCCCAGTTGGTATTCTGGGATTATTAGAGCTCAGGCAAAGTATTTTATATTTAGGTTCATAGGTGTGTTCTAGGCTAATGGCCCTGGAGCCTTTACAAGCCTAGCCCATAGGATTACCCTGGCATCGTGCCACCCGACCTTAGTTCCCAGTGCCTCTGTCGAGTAGATGCACTGGAGTGATCTCCGGGGTGAGTTTTCTGTTTCCCATCCACTCATCAAGATTTCTCTTGAAGAGGGCCAGTGAGGTGCTCTGTTTGATATGTATGGAAGTCTATTCCATAGCATGGGCAGTCTCTGAGTTATGAACCTGTCCCTTCAGCATGTTCTGTGGATTGTGGTAATGAGGTTGAGGTCTCTGGAGCGTGTAGTGTGGAGGGATTGGGATTTCTTTAGATGTAGCATTTCTAACAGAGCTGGGTCAGACATGGTTTTGTAAGTCAAGCAGAGATCGCCTCTACGTAGGCAATATGAGATAGATAATAGTTGGAGTTTATTGAGTCTGTCCATATAAGACAAGTGTTTAAGGCCTAGGATCCTCTTTGTGAGGTATTTTTGCAGCCTGTCCAGTTGTTGCAGGTCTCTAGTGAGGTACATGCTAAATGGGGCATTCTACTTGATGATTGGCCTAATGAGGGAAGATTAGAGGGAGACAATGACCTCTTTCTTCCTGGATGCAAAACCCTTAGTAATGAGTTGTGCCACATGGAAGGACTTTCTGACCACAGTGGCAATGTGGTGGTCAAAAGAGAGGTTGCTGTCTACCTGTGTTCCCAGATCTCTCATAATGCCTTCTGTGCCCAGTGGACTACCATCGATATGGTAATTCATGGGAAGCGTTTTTTTTCCCAAAGGGGATGACAACACATTTTTTGGCACTGAACTTAAGGCCATGGTTCTGACACCAGTTGTTGGTCTCAGTGAGACCTTTCTGTAGGATTTCAAAATCACTTGGGGAGTTAATAATAGCTCCCAACTTGCAATCATCTGCAAACTTTGTCAGCAAGAGTCCCTTCATGTTGGCCTGGACCTCAGAGAAGTAGATACCAAACAGGAGAGGACCTAGGACTGAACCCTGTGGGACCCCACTCATGACTGGGAGGCAGTCTGACTTGGAGTCAGCTATTTTCACACTGTGGGTTCTATCTGTGAGCCAGTTTGCAACCCAGTTGGTGATATAGGGGTTGATGCCTAGCTTAGTGAGTTTTTCTGTGATCCCTGAATGGGGAATGGTTGTCTGCGTTAAACCTTAAATGCCACTCCTCCTCCCACTCTGCCTGTCTTATCAAGTTCGAGGACCCAGAGCCAAGCCGGACTTTGTATGTACTCCCTTTGCCTGCATGGGTACATTCTGTCTACTCCACTTTCCATCCACCTTCGACATATGTTGGTGGAATCACGACACTCAGCTAGCTCTTTATGGTGCATTTGTGTATTTATTTTTTCATGGGTTTTCTCTGGTTATGCCAATTCAAGTTGATGGACTATACTAAACTCTCTAAAGTGTGTGTGTGTGTGTGTGTGTGTGTGTGTGTGTGTGTGTGTGTGTGTGTGTGTGTGTGTGTGTGTGTATATATATATATATATATATATATATATATATATATATATACATACATATATACATATATTATATAAAAAATATATATATATGGACGTCATTGTAATGGATGAATGCTCAGGTTGTCAAACAGGCTGAGCATTGGTATAAATAATTGAACAGGCAAGAATTTAAAAATTGTGAGTTCATTTTTGTGTGAAATTGTAGTACAGTGGGGGTGAGAGTTCACGCCCTCTCCACTGATCTGTGATCTTGGGGTTGGTGTATTTAAGGTAATGAGGGTTTGGGGTTTGCAGAAGGATTTTCCCTCCTGCAAACAAATTGGTATTTTATTCAGTAGGATTCTGTGCTCTTTGATGTGCTGTGTGTTAACAATTTTTTTCAGTTATTTCACAGACTCAGAAATATAGAGAGGCAGACAAAGAAAGCAAGAAAGTACATTTGTGTATCTACCATTATTCCAGTAAGTGTTCTTAGATGGGATGGCAAATTATAAATAAAATACAGTAAAGTAAAACAAACCCCTGTGGACCCCCCCAACCACTTTGCTTTCCTTTTTTCATTTGATGGGGTTCCCCTAACCACTACTCTTTGCTTCCTTTCGCACAACTGCTTTTTCACCATTTTGTCAACTCCTGTGCTATGCCATGTCCTTTTAGTTTACCCTTTAGTCTCCTGTGAGGGTCTGCATCAATGGATTTACAGAAGTCATTGTATGCAACACTGACCAGCACTCCCTTGTCAAGTTCCAGTGTAATACGGTTGTTGTTCTCCAGGAAACAGAATTAAACTTTCTCTCAGTATCTTCTCCAGGATTATCCCTGCAGATGAGGTCATGTTTATGGGTTTGTGGAGCTCTAGAACAGTTTTAACACCTCCTCTTTTGGAATGGTACCTTTGTGGCTTTCACTTGGTCTTCTGGAAACTTGTTTTAATGACCATTTCAATAGTTTTGACAGGAAGTATATATATGTATGTCTCCATACAAACCAAGATCTACACAATCCTTTGATTATGCTGTCAGGACCCTGCATCTTGTCTTTCCTTAACTAGCTGCTTTCCTTTCTACAACTTCCTTTGGAATGTAACAGTCTATCAGATGTTCTACCACTTTCACCTTCCCTTCCTAAGATGACATTCTTCCTTCCTTCTCATTTATGATTATTGAAGTCAATAATTCATAATTTTGGCCTTTTGCAGTTATCACATTTTCCTTCACTTATAGGTTCATAGGTTTATATGTGTTTACTAGGCTAATGACCACAAGGGCCATTTTAAGCCTAGCCATGCATCCCATATGTCTGACAAGTTCTGGTACCCTTGATAAGTGTAAACAAGGGTTTGTCATAGGAAACATTTAAAAGCAGGGGTCTGGGAGATGAACCATTTATGGGTTGCCTGGGTCCATTAGAGATACAATTTCCTGTTCCCCATCCAGTTGTCCAAGCTGGACTTGAATTGGTTTAAGGAAGAACTCTGCTTCACATGGATTGGGAGCCTGTCCCATAGACAGGGTAGTCTCTGGGATACATACCTGTCTCTCCAGCAAGTCCTATTTATATCACAGGTAAGGGTTAAGTCTTCAGAATAGGTAATTCTGGTGCTGTTTGTTTTATGGATATGCAGAATGTCCATCAGAGTGGGGTCTGACAATGCCCTGAATGCCAGGCATAGATCTCCTTCAAAAGCTTGTGGGAGACAAAATATAGGGATAGGGCCATGAGGCAGCCTGCATAGGAATTTTGCATACACCCTGTATTCTTTTAGTGAGGAACCTCTGTTGGTGTTCCAATTGTTAGATATGCCTGGTTAGGTACATACCAAAGGGGGCATTGTACTCAATGACAGGTCTGATGAATGCTTAATACAGTGGAACAATGACTTCCTTGGACATAGATGCCATACCTTCGTTTATAAGTTGTACAACATAGAATGGTTTCCTCAGTACTGTAGACATGTGATGGTCAAAGTCTAGATTACAATCTATGTGTGTCCCTAAGTCCCTGACTACTGGGTCAACTCTAAGGGGTGTGTTGTCAATATGATAGTTACCAGGGGTGAATGATTTCCCAAAGGATACTATTATGCATTTCTTGGCATGAAATTTTAGTCCATGGCTCTGAGACTAGTTGTTTATCTGTGTCAACCCCTGCTGGAGAAATTTTGTGGGATTCAATGACAGCTCTTAATTTGCAATCATCTGCAAATTTAGTCAACCAGAGACCACTGACATTGGCCTTGACTCAGAGAAGTAAATGCCACAAAGGAGTGGTCCAAGGACTGATCCCTGAGGAGCTCCACTTGTGACTGGCCTCTTTGTAGAGATGGACTCCCAAATTCTAACTTCCTGGGTCCTGTCTTTGAGCCAGTTGGCTATCCACCGGGTGACATATGAGTCTGTAACTAACCTCTTGAATTTGTCAACAATGCTCGAGTGGAGTATTGTGTAAAATGCCTCGGCCAGGTCAAGGTAGACAGTGTGAGCTATTTTGTCCTCACCGATTGCTTTGGTTACTTCTCAAAGAAATCCACTAGGTTAAGTAGGCATGATATGTACTTGAAGAAGCCAAACTGGGTTGGGTCCATTGTCTGGATATCTCTACTGATCATTTCCATGAATATTCTTTCCATGGCTTTACATATAAGACTAGTGAGACTTATGGGTCTGTAGTTTCCAGGGTCTGTAGATGGCCCACCTTTGTGCAGAGGGATGACTGTTGCTTTTCTCCATTCATGAAGGGTGAACCCTGTTTTGAGGCTATAGTTAAAAAGTAATTCCAGAGGCCCTGATAGGTTGTGTTTAATGATATTTAGAAGGCATCCTATGGTATTGTCTGGGCCCATTGATGCAGTGTTCTTGGTCTTAGAGACAGCATTAAGGACCTGTTCCCTAGTGATAGTAGGGGGAGTTATATCTGATGGCATTTCTTGAGGTAAGGTTGATTGGGAGAGAGAGGTAAAGTTGGAGTTGAATTTATCAGCCAGGAGGTTTGCTATATCTTCTGGCTCAGTATAAGTGGCTTCATTTTCAATGAGCTCTGCACACAAGTATTTATTTGCCTTTGAGGTTGCTGGTATAGCTAAAGATTGATTTGTGGTGTCCCTTATCCTGGGAGGCCAAACTTACCTCAAATTTGGCTTTGGTAGACTTTACTTGTCCTCTGATTTGTTTAGTTTGATGAGACTGATTTTATCCTGCTGGGTGATGCACCTCCTAAGTTTTCCCATGATTTTTCCTTCTGTTATAGAGCCTATTGATTTTGTGATTCCACTAGGGTGGCTTGTTTTTTGAGTGAGTTCTGTACTTCTTCCTGGTGGGTACTGCTGCCTCTATGCAGCTATTAGCATGCTTTTACAGGATTTCTGTGAACAGTTCTGCATTGGCAGCAGTGTTCTCAGGGTTTATGGGGGCTTGACATTTTCCAGGTTATCACTTAATAGCAGGAGGTTAGCCTTAGAATAGTTACTGAATATTCCAGGTTTAGCTGGGGAGTTCAGATTTTATTTTTACTTCAAAGGAGACCATTCTGTGGTCTGACCTTACCAGGGAAAACTTTACAGTAGGGGCTGTGCAGCACTCTCCCGTATTAGTGAGGACCAGATCCAGTATGGTTGCACCCC